>NC_092264.1:2977500-3252023 GCF_036320965.1 Panulirus ornatus
CTAGCTTCCTTGGCTGGCTTGGACGTAAATGCTTCGGAAGCCAAGCAGACAGTATTAGTTAGATAAGGTGCCCGTTGTTCGAGGCACAGTGCCGGTTGTTTTGGGTATGATGCCGGTCGTTTCAGTTATAGTACCAGTAGTTCTAGGTACAGTGCCGGTTGTTCTAGGTATGGTGCCAGTTGCTCCAAGTATGGTGTTTTTTTAGGCACTGTGCCGAATGCAATAGGTACGGAAACGGCATGTAATATTTTCCAAGAATACACTGAAAATCATCTCTTTTGAATATGGCATTATCATTATAGATAATAGTAATGAATATTATTAAAATTCGTTTTATTATCATTATTACACAAACAGGTTGTATTTATACTGCCTCACGGTCGATAAGGTAGCTGAAGAACTCGGCTTCAGATACAGCTCAAAACAGATATCAAGTAACTAAAGTAACTCTTCTTGTAATTCAGACCTGTGTAGCATCTCCAAATGAGAAAGGATTAACTTTCTGGAATTCAGCAGTGCAAAAACTCAGTTTCCTCTTATGTCTCTTTTTAAATGTCACTCATTTCCTTCTCTTCTTTTTTAAAATACATTTAAATCCTGCAATAACATAAGCATATTAGGCGTAACCATATCCTCGACTCTTTTGGAAACCCTGCTTTAGAAACATCACAAATTTGCCTTCCAAAACCTGGATATATGTGCCGTAATAATTTTTCTTGAGTAGCTATTCTCTATCTACAGGGTTGTATTCGCCATAGGATTAAATACTCTTACTCTAAGGCGCCTTTTCCTTCACCTCTAATAGTCAGAGTGGAATCAAGACCTTCAGTTCGTTAATTCTCAAGTTATTGCCTCTTTCTAATCAGTCATTTTTTTTCTTGTCTATCGTGATGTTGCTGCCTTCTCCCTGTTCTACCGTTAGAGGGCAGCGCTCGTATCGTGAGCCGTCTATATATGTCCCTACCATCCTGTATTTCACCGGTGGCAAGTCTGGCTGCTGCTTCCCATATTTTCTTTTTGTGGAAACTGGCCACACAAGGATTTGCCGTGATCATACCTTCTTCCCTCGAACAGCGAAGCTGTGGATTTTTTTCTATTTTTCGTCTTTCCCTCTTCTTGTAAGAGTTTCGCCGTTAATAGGTAGGTCTACGAACACAAACATACACAGCATACTGTAATACGTATCCTGGAAACCATTAATTTTCTACTGTCATGCAACCTTTTGAATCTTTGTTGGATGTTTGCCTTTTCCATGTCTTCATATGCTGTATTTCGTTCATCGACAACTCTTTTCAGATAAAAAGTTTCTCTACTTTTATATTATTTTCTTCCTGAGTTTAATGCTATGCCCCTTTGGTTGTTCTATTCCTTCATGCTTTAAAGACTCCTTATAACTCAGTTCTCTTACTCTTGGTGTCATCTTTGTTACACTTGCCTCAGGTCTTCTATTAGCTAGCTCCTTGTGCTTCTTATGGTGCAGTGACCAAACTTTAGAAGCATATTCTGGTTATGACCTAATACAGGATGTGAATTTTTCCTTATCCATAAACCTGAAAGGAGCTCTGTTAACCAGAAGCAAATATGTAGGTTATTATGTTGTCTGCGGACACATATTTGTTAGCATGGTCAATGAAAAGCAGGAAATGAGTGAAACTTGATCCTTACACCACAGGTGCGTCCTGCGAAGGCGACGAACTGATCAGATTTTGGGATAAATTTTTGCATAAATTTAAAGAGCTTTTTTTTCTTTCTTGATACAATCGTACCTTTATTCTGCGCTTTAGTTTCATTTAATACCTTGTATCGTTTATGACTATTGTTTAGGACCAGAGACCCCGAAATAAAAAAGAAAAAAATATGCTTGTATTTCAATAATCCTTAATTTATACCAAACGTGCCCTAGTTTTCATGATTGCTGAAATCACGGGTAGATAGTTAGGATAGGGGTAATCAATCAATTGATTGATATTTTATATAGCCTAAGAAGTATCTTGAACACATAAGAGATAATGTGGTCAATTTGATTCACTTGGTATCAAAATTTTGGAAGCTGTCGTCCTTAATGACCCCGGGAGTCGAAAGGGTTAAGGTTTAAGTAACCAACCAACCAACAAAATAAGCATAACCATTATTTTTTGTTCTATTATTAGAAATGATTATCCAGGAAGTAAGAAAAAATATTCTCATTGCTCACGCGTGTTGGGATAAACAATATATGAATTTACCTTCAGATATCTAAATTAAGGTAAAGGCTGGTGTATCTACCTTATGGTTTTCACAGAAATGTAATAGACGTCATTCACTTTCTTCACTCATTATTTCCCATACATTTCAATTAGGAAGGCCTTCAGTTGAGGCGACCCATGACCTTATCTCTGCCGGATGTGCTCCGGTGGCAACTGTAAACACTGCTGAAGGTAAATAATTAACAAATTATTCGCTGATGAACTTAAGTACGGGGGTGACAGTAAAAAGAACTTTGGTGAATCAACCTATAACCTAAGTAGACGAGGTAAATGATGAACGTCATGTTAAAGGTAAAGTCTTGTCTGGATCTTTATTTTGAAGATCATCTCACCTGATGAACGTCGTGCCGATGGCTGTCCGTGGAGGGCAATTGTCCAGGAATTAGTTTGAATATTACACTCATAAGGAGCGGGAGCGTGTGACGCTGTAGTAAGTGATACTATTAAAATGAGTTAGTATGTAGTGAGTAATGGTATAAGTCATCATCGTATGGGGAAAAGGATAAACTGTTAACATATTCCTCAGGGGTGACAGGTTTTATAAGGTGACGAGTTACTGTGTAGTAGGTAATCAGCTGGCGTTTCCATGGAACAGAGTGGATAGCAATGATCTTCACTAGTGGCAGCATATATGTAGATTTTTAAGACATCAATTTGATATATCAGTTTACATTCGCAAGGCTCACTATATAAGCCACCTGTTTTTTGACCTTTGGTAAATACAGGGTATAAGTAGGTGTGTTGTTGTGACACTAACCAGTGTGACGAGTCACTGTCAAAGTTCACTCGATCTCATACAAGTACGATTACGAGGAGGATATTTAGTATAGTGGATTTGTGTTGGCACCCTAAAAAAAAGGTAAAGTATCAATTTACTCCTGTCACTATCAGTACATCACGAAATTGGGTAAAATTGGGATCAGTACATTACTTACGGTGTGATTTGAAGATTTTTATTCATTCTTTGTCTTCAAAGTGGGGAAGGCTATGAAGATTAGGGAAAATGACGGGATTAATGTAACAGTGATTAAAACACATCTATAAATCAGAACTTTGGAAAACCTGATGAAGGTTTAGGGGCACCACAGAAATGAAGAATGGATTTTCTTGAAATACATATTAATAGAGTCTTTTAGTTAGTACAGTTGATTTACACTTATTTTATAGTCAGTTATTAAACCTAAATTGCTTAGATATATTATGTAAACTCATTTTCTAATGGGACTAAATTTTGTAGGATGTTTGGTGTCAGTTTCATATAATGTGATCATTTGTGGTGGGGAATGATAAGGTTAGTGTAGGCATCCCTAACAATAATGTAACAACGTGGAAACCAGGTGATAATCAGTGTCTTATTAACAAAAGCTCTTTTTCATAGGGAACTGTGCTGACCCCATCTGTTAAAATCAATCCGAGATTGGCATTGGGACCAGGTTTATGTGTTTGTAAAAAATTGATGTTCAAAAAGGAACATAAACAATTTATACTGGTCGTGCAGAGCAAAATATAGTTCCAAACTCGTCTAGTGACACTGTACGTGATTGTTCACCAAAGGTTTTTGGCAAGAGAACATAGAATGAACTGTATATGAATTATTAATAATTATCAGTCAGTGCATTATTTTAACATCTGATTAATAATAAAAAGATACCTTTTAATGGTATCATAACATATTTCTGTCTACCTGTATATCTATATTTCTGATGCCTGTTCCAGTTGGAACTCCCTCAAGGTTGTTGGCCATGGCAATAGAGTCTCCATAACTAGTGAACTCCTTTGCAGCTTCTTAGCTTTTAGTGCTTCACCCTTAACAGACCATTGGAAGAGGACGACTTAAGCGCAGCATTTGCAGAGTTTTGTATCCAATGTTCCTCTTGACTATTACCTAATGCTCATGCCTAAATGTTCCTTAATTTATATTTTGTCAAGTTGAGACCTCTTAACACATGACACCACAGATGTAAATATTATTGTTCAATAGAAGATTGGACATTTCAGGTTAAGTATCAAAACGAATTGTAGAACATTAGTAGAAATGAAAAAATACTGAACTTTATATTCTTTTAGTTCATCATTTAAAGCGTTATATTCCATGTCAACAAAGTGCCAGGTGGTAAAGTGCCTAAATTAAGGTTTCACTTGATATGATGTATAAAAGGTGGCTTTTAAAGGTTAGATGTTTTTTAGATATTTCAAAATTTTTCATCTTCATTATAACCCAACATGCTTCCATATTTAGCGTTGTGAAATAAAATCAATACTGATCATTGGTATGTATTTTATCTAAATTCATGTTGTTTCTGTGGTACCCCTAAACGAGAATTGTATAAAAAAACCTGCCTAACTTCCCCAAATGGCATGATTTGTAGTAGAAATATAAAAAAAAAATATGGCCTTCTGGTGGGGAGCACATGGAATGGTTGCTTCTGGAGAGGATTGGCAGCAATGCTACCAGCTCCCTTGTGTCTTAAGTGTTTTTATATTTTTTGACAATTACACAGTGCTTGATCATGGTTATGTCTATATCAGGATTGACATTAAAAATTGATTTGAATTTTGTTTGCTGTGGAGAGTTGAGTGAGCTTTTCATTGGTTCGTGTGATTTCTAAGTGTTTCATCCACTTTTCATCCCATCTTTGACATTAATCCTTTGGTTGCTAATTATGACAAATAACATACCTCCATGAAGTATGCCTAAATTCCACAGATGTCAAAAAGCAGTTTTTATGCCTCTAGTTAGCATACCCTATCCCAGCCAGGAAATGGTGCTAGGGCTCAGTAAGGTGCTGCCCCAATACAGTGGCTGGTTGAATCATACACAAACAGTTACCAAGCTAATTGTTGGCCACCACCCACTTAGTGATTTATCTCATTTTTCTCTTTTTACTTAGTTTTTGTTATTATTTTGGTACTTTATGGATATTCTAATGCCAAAGGTATGCAGTCTGTGTTATGTATTGTTATGCTTGTGTAATGATGATATAATAAGAGTATATATATTTTTTCTTTCATACTATTCGCCATTTCCCGCGTTAGCGAGGTAGCATTAAGAACAGAGGACTGGGCCTTTGAGAGAATATTCCCATCTGGCCCCCTTCTCTGTTCTTTCTTTGGAAAAATAAAAAAAACGAGAGGGGAGGATTTCCAGCCCCCCGCTCCCTTCCCTTTTAGTCGCCTTCTACGACACGCAGGGAATACGTGGGAAGTATTCTTTCTCCCCTATCCCCAGGGATAAAGAGTATATATATATTGATGTATAATATTTTTTTACGTGATGTTTTTAATGAGTGTGTGTTCACAATGCATGGCTCCTTACTGTCTCTGTAAATCCAGCACCTCCATTATTTCCTGCTCTTCACAGTTTCTTCGTAGTTATAAGTATGCATAGTGTTATATTGTATGGAAAAATATATTTTGTATTTGATAATATTTGATGATTTTGACATTTGGTTATCAGCAGGAAACACAGTGCTGCATAGCTTCCCTTGCAATCTGGTTCTTAAATTTCTTATTGTGCCCTTTGAAATTTATTCATCATTTCTAGTATATTAAGCAAGAACTCGCATATACTTGAGGAAGTTTATGCCATCTCACAAGTGTCGTTGATAGACATTTTATTCTAATTTTTCTCACTGCTGCTATCTGATGTTTTTGAGAAATATAGTTGTCTAATATGGATACCTTATGATTTTGCCTTGATAAAAAATTTGTTAGTAAAACAGCACTAATTGATTTTTTTGGGAGGATTTACACTCTAGCATTTTACAAGAATTTCCATAGATTCTGCTCTTATTAACATGGCATTATTAGAGTAAAACATTATCAAAAAGTTTACTGCAGAAAATACTTGGCTACCATGTCTTGTTGCATTTGATATATTTCTGTGTAATGTTCAGTGTTATTGTATAGTTTTCTAGGGAAAGAATCTCACTTTCAGATTCTAATTGAATTTGGTAACACAGAGTGACAAACATGCTTCAATGATATATTAAAGATTCTTGTATAATGGTGAATCAGTTTAGTACAGTATGAGGAAGTAGAATTTGTTTAATTTGAAATGATGAGTAAAAAGCTTTGAAGAACGATGGCTATCCTTATTTATTATGTGGAATTTAAGCTCACTAAAAGTTATGAGCGATTTGTTGATGGCTCTCATGTAGAATGAGGGAATAATGTTTTGTTTGAAGTTCTTTAAAAAGAAAAGATAACTTTGTAAATCGTCAGATGTCAGAGTGTGAAGAAAAACCGAGTAGTGCTAGTGAGCGACTACGAAAGGAGTATCGCAGACATGTGCAGACACAAATTTCGCATGACCTTGTGGATACAATTGCCACTCTGGAACAGCACCAAGATCATCTGCTGCAACTGTGTGACCAGCTCACACTTGCAAAGAAACAGGTAATTATAGACGTGCTTGTTGTAGTAAGGATGTTTGAAATTGAGAAAAATTTAGTATATAGAGGCATAATATCTGTCAAATTTAAAGCTTTTTAGTTTGAGATCCTTTTATGAAATATAGAAATAATTATATATATTTATAGACTAGTATTTTATGTGGGGGTAGATGAGTCCTAATCATTTTAAGGCCTGGATCATCTTGGGTAGTTAACTAATCCTTAAGATCCACTTTACATTGAATTCCTGTGCTTAGAGGATTTCAGCATTTTGATATAAGCAGAGCAGTACTTCATGGCCATAAGACCAACTGTTGAAAGAGTATTCTTAGTTGGACAAATTGGGAGAAGGGGAATGCATGAAAAACAAAAGCAAAGAGGTTTGAGAAATTTTTAGCCAGCAGGCATCAAAGTTTGGAGACTCATGATGCACAAGTTGAGTAATGGGAGTGTTTATATTACAGTAACAAACTTAAGAGCAGAAAAAATAGTTGCAATTAAAGTCAGGGATCTGATAGTGTAAGATGGAAAGTAGTGTTAAACACTTGGGTTTTAGAGAAAATATCAAGGGAGGAAGTGGACAGATAATGTTGTACAGGGAAAGGGTTAGATTTGAGACCACAAATGTTTCAGAAGTGAACAGAGAGAGAACCAGGTCTAGGAGCTGTCAGAATGAGTGGGGTAGGTTCCAATCACTTGATATTGATCAAAGATGTCCCTGGGACCCAGCCAGCCCTTTCAATTTGTGCTAAGGTAAAATAGTGATCACTATATTGTGCCACGACCAGTGATATGCAGAAACAAGTTATCAGTCAGGTAGGGCTGACAGGTTACTCATATAATGGGTTACTGACTTTTTGGCTGGCCTTGGATCTAGTTTGGATCATTTTAGGGGGTCAGGACAATCCTTCACTACACCTTTGACACTACTTGCCTTTGACCGGAATTATAGAAGTCAAGTCAAAGGCTACTCTGCTACTTCATCTTTGCAATACTACATCTGCTACACCTTTGACACCATTTGTCTTTGACTTAAGCTTTATGTGTAAGGGAAAAGACCATCTGCTCTGAACCCACATCTTCAGTACATCTTCAACATGGGCCTTTTTTCTGACCCTTATATCCTTTTGACCAGACCTACAAGGGTCATGTCAGAGACCATGCTCACAGAATGAGTTGGCTATTGACCTAAATCTTACAGTTCAGGTCAAAGACAATCATCTTTACACACCTATCTTCACTACTCTCATTGTCATTATACTTTTGATGTAAGTGGCCATTGATTTTAACCTTACCACTTACATCTTTGCTGCTCCCTCATCTTCCATTTACTCCTGTTTTCACCACAGCCTCATCTTCATTCCACTCGTCTCTACTGTTATTATGCAGAAACATCATGTGAATTTGAAAATTCCTTTTGCTTGGAGATGGATTTACAAATCTTGAACTCAGCCATTTTATAAGTTACGAGACAGCTTCTTTATGAAGCAACTAATCCCCCTCCTGATTAAAGTGTGTATGACATAAATGTTTTTACTATTACTTGTTTTTATTGTCTAGTATATCTTTCCAGGTGACAGATAGTGCATCTGAGACAAAAGCAACAATCAACAAAGTTTTTGAAAGTTTCATTGCTGCTGTGAGTGAAGCAGTAGATACAAGGCGCAAAAAACTCTTAGATGAAGTGCAGCAGGTAAGACTAATGAATATGTATATCAGCAGTTATTTGCAAAAAGACAAAGATTGGTGGCTTAAGATACTTTATGGTAGTAAAATGATAATGTAGAAATAACACTTAACATGAACTTGCTCTGGATCTGATACAGCTATGGTCATATCAGCACCACATTTACCAGAATTAGAATGCCCCAATATGTCTGAATTTACTTCGTCTGATGCTCTTCCTGATCCTTTTCTTCTCAGAGGCATAAGACATGATGCTTTTCTGATACACTGTATGACATAATCAAGGTTGAATGCTCTCCATAACATGTGTATTGGACTGGTTACTGCAGGAATGCCGCCACTTGTTAGTGGAATGGATTCTTTAAGATGTTTACATGTGCTTTTCCCTTGAAATAGGTTGAGGAAGAGGCTCTGGGTCCCTTAGAGCAGTGTGGCTGTGTACTTGATTCCCGAGTTAAAGAAACTGCTGAAAGAGTAGAGCAGGGTAAACGACTCCAAAAACACGGGGGTGTCTTAGCCAAAGACACTGTTATTAGATTCCAGGAGGAAGCAGCAGCTATGACCAGGTGTGCCAAATTGATTTATTTTAAAAAAGATTTATTACAAAAATGTTCAAACATTTCCAATAAGCTTTTGTTAATTAGAAATGTTGTATAATGACTTACATGTATGCTCCCTTCTCTGTAATATGGCAGAGCATGTGGCTGTACATGATTAGAATTTTGTGTAATATTTTCATATACAACCAGTACTCTTTCTGTGCTGGATACCAAAAACTTAGACTCAATAGACTCTAGTGAGAATGAGAAGTGTTCTGAGTTGGAAAATGGATTGAACAAATTAGATTAATTAATGGACTCTATAACAGTATTACACAGGTAGATGATTCTGATGATTAGCAAATCTTATAGTATCACTTCTCCATTCCTATTTCAGTGGTGTATATCAGGAATACACATTTCTCAAGCAGCCTCTCATATTTTCAGCCAGTGTCTTGTATGTTAAAGTGAACCATGGACTTCCTCACTTATGAAATTACTTCTTACCTATTCATTACACTCAGTTTCTTTTCTCAAGACTGGCAATCAAGTATTATGAAAAAATAGTATATTTTTTTCATGTATACCAGATTGCATTTCGTGCTTTAGTTAAGTAGTGACAATAACAAACAGTGGCCTCATTTTCATGCATCCTCCCTCTAGTTGACATGTAAAATTTACTGAAACCAGAGTGTAATATCCACAGCCAAGCCCAATAAACCATTCCATAGTTTATCTAGACCATTTCATGTACCCTTGTTAATCCCACTAGCAGCCTGCTTTGATCCAGATCATTTTATCCCATGCACACTTCTCAGCCTCGTTCTTGTGTTCAGAATGACCATATTTTAAGCAAATCGTTTACAGTTAATAGGTAGAACCAAAATTTTGTTTCTAACAAATGTATAGGAACCTTTTAGTTACAGTTAGTAAATAAAAACAATATTTTGTGTCTAACAAACTATAGAAACCTTCCAGGAGATAACCTCATTACAGGCCACTAGGTTTTCTGTTATTTTTCTTTCCCATTCAGATTTCTCTTCTTACTGTTTTTTTTTTCTCCTTCCCCATGCTCCTCTTTTTCCTTTTCTTTTCGCTTCTTCTGCTCTTCCTTATTTCCCTCCTCCACCTTCTCACCCTGTATTTTCTTGACATTTGTGTTCATGTTAATTGTGAACATCAGAGAAAAAGGTTTTGTGTTAGATGTCACCAGTACAGGCAGAAGTTCAAGCATGGTTTTGATATATGATGTATTCCTTATTGCCAGCCTATATACTTTCTTATTTAAGCTTGTTAAAGGATTTTATAGATTTATGTATTTATGTTTGTCAGTGTACTTGCATGTGTACTTGTGTCCATTTGTCCTTAAGTTCATTTGATTGTCTCACTATTGTCCACTCCACATCTTGTGAACTAGGGAGAGGATTGGGACAATAGTTTACTCACCTTCAGGGTCTTGATATTTTACATGTCTGCTACTTAACTTTTGAACTAGTTGAGGGATTGGAACGATACATTTATTCAGATATTACTTATCGACTGATGATGTGTTATGACCCATGTTGAAAGCTGTACCTTTAAGGTCAGTGTCTTAGTTGGGGTCATAGTGTCCCCTGCAAAGGTCATGGCATTTTTCACATCCCCTCCCCTTACTTTAGGACCAGAAAGGGTATTTAGATGCTCATTTGCACATGTATTACCCTTCACCAGAAAATGTGTCATGATCCATTCTCAGGGCTATACCTTCAAGGTCAAGGTGACTGCTGGGTTTATTGTGTTCACAGCAGGGGTCATAGAACTGTATTTTTCGTTTCCACTCATTAACTTTAGAACCAGAATAAGGATTGGGATGGTACTTTGTGCAAGTCTTACCACCCACCAGACATTGTACCTTGACTCACTTCCTGGGCCATATTTCAAGTTCAGGTCAGAGCAGAGGTTATGGTATATTCATAACCACTTTTGAACTCATAAACTTAGATAGGGATTAAGATATTACTTTGTGTAGGTATTACTCACTACCAGACAATGTTATAACTTGCCCCCACAGCTATACCTCAATGTGAAGGTCACAACAGGGTTGTGGTATTTTTCATGTCTACTTTATAACTATTTATCCAGTGGAGGGATTGCAATAATAGTTTGTGCAAGTGTTGCTTACCACCAGAGTATGCTGCAATGCTATTCACTGGAAAGTATCTCTACCCACCCTCATGGCTCCACCATAAAGTTTATTTTGCAAAACTGTAAGCCCACTACTGGGCCATGTGCTCCTATCCAGCTAGGACCATACTTTTACTCACATATTGATCACCAATAGCCTGGCACCATATTCTTTGTCAGATACACATAGAAAACAATTTCTGAGGATTTTTTTCTTTATTGTACAGAAATCTGGGTTTCTGGCACCTTTATTTGATACAGCTTTTAACACATTTTAAGATATTGCACTCATGATCCCCATATCATCATGTTATTTCTCATTAGATTTGATATACAATCCCAGGACTCATTTTAAAGAGTTCCTACTGCTTTAAGTCTGCATTTCAAGCAGAGGCAGGGAAATTATGGCTCCTTTAGAGTGAGAAATCCCTTTATGAAACTATATTCTGTTTTTTCTACTGATGATGATACAACCTTGCTGAAGATAACGTTTTATTCATGATGTAATCACTCGCAGATAGGCTCTGGAAACACCTATTATGCTTGTGTCAGTAGATCATAGTCAGCATGTTTGCAGTACAGAGATATTTAAAGCAACCTTAAAGTACACTGAACGTTATGAGGGGGCCATTAGTGATGACACTGTTGCATTTAGTTTATGTATTGTAATATTATATTATTTAACATAGTATTTCACCGTTATGTTGTATTTGCAAGATACTTTTGCTATATCATTCAAGTTTTGCACCCTTATTTTCCTTTCCACAGTTTGCCAGAGGTGCCAGCTTTATGTGCTGTACCAAGTGTTAGTGTTGATTTTCCCAGTGACCCATCGATGATTGAAGAAATGCAAGATTTGATTGACCAAGCTGGCCGGGTCTCAAGGATGGGTCCAGTGCAGATTACTAACATAGTAGAACAACCAGGTGCTCTTCTTGTATCATGGGAAGAGGTCAGTATTCTTTTATATGTATTTATAAGTTTTAAGAAAAAACACATGGTCCCAAAATTAAGCTTAGGTTAACAGATTGCACTTCCATGGGGAATGGTATATGTTATTATGAATCTGTGTAGTTATCCATATGAAGTATGGGCAGAGATTTTCACACATGTAGTGCTCCATCTCTTGAACTTTCTTTGCCCTCATATATAGATAAAAGTACCAAGCCTTAGTAAGCTTACCTACTTGTTAATGAGGGTCATGTCCCTAGACATAGACATAAGACATAGACTTAAACAGAGGTACAAACTGTTGGTTGGCTGGGTCTGTCACAACTTTGGTGATTTACCCCAGCTGAATTAGATAACCATTTATCTGCTAACCAGAGGAAAGATGAACAGCTGGGTGAACTGTGTGCCATCTGCCCATTCCATGAATTGAACCCAGGTCAGTGGATTAATAGGCAGCAATACTAACCACATTATCACTTAGGCATGTACCACTAACCAGCTAGCATTCATCGTCATTGTTTAATCTGTTCCAACCATCCATCATCTTTATGATGAAATAGTGTTTCTTCATGTCATTTCCTGCAAGCTTCTTACTTAACTTCTTTTCATAGCATCTGGTACTCTGGTATTTCAAATCATCTAACTGATTTAGAAACTTGAAGATTTAATCAGGCCTCTCTCCTCTCCTCCATTGCGGACAGGTATATTGTTTTCAACCTCTTATTGTAGCTCAGCACTCTTGGATACCATAGTAAGTTACCTTTCTCTGGACCCCTCTCAGCTATGTCTTTGTGCTTTTTTAGGTGTGATGACAATACTTGAGAGGCCTAATCCAGTTTTGGTCTACTACATGTTTTAAAAAGTTTATCTAATGTTTGGTGGCAGAAAACTTCTCTTTCAAAGTTGTCATCATGTGAAACTCTGTTGATAAACAAGTTAGGCATAGTATCAAGCCCAAGGTCTCTCACATGTTGATTCTTGTGGTGTATTTTCCACTTGGTGATAGTTGCATTGAGGTCCCCTTATTAGCATTAATTTGTCTGAAAACCCTTGCTTAATGGCATTTTTCTTTTGTGAAAAAAGCTAACATGGGAAATAGTGATCAAGTTTGGAAGCAGTAATCTTATGTGGTGTTTGATATAGTATAACAGCTGTGACCTTTCCATTCATCTGCTACTGTGTGAGATTTTAGCATTTAGATGTTTTGAAACCCTTGTTGAAATTAATAACAATGTCTAGCTTATTAGCATTGTTCTTTTATGATAGAAAGCATGGGAAAAAATGTCAGTCTCCAATACCAGTAGATGTTTTGCTGCATAGTTGCTGCCAGAGTATGTGTTCAGAGGTGTAGAAAATGAATGCTATCACTGCTATCAAAACTGCATATTGTCTGTCCCACTTCATTGATAATATGTAAGTTTTACTGATGTATTTTCATGAAGCCCCTGCTAAAATGAATGAAAACTTCCAGTTCCATGGTAAATGTTCATTTAGGAAGAAAACCATAATGGAACTGTTTATCTAAGGTACTTTTAGGTGTAAAGCTGACTAGGCTATATGGACATTGATGAGAAAGTGAGAAATCAATAATTTTTTACCTAGGTATTTCCTACTCAAATAGGGGTGCATCTAGATGGTGGTGCATCTTACATAACAGAAAATATGGTATTCATAGCATTAACAAGATGGTTGTGATTAGGGAATTGATTTGCCTGTGCCATCTTGCTAACTTAAAAAAGAAAGAGGTAGCACCTGTCATCAAGTACCTATGAGTAGATTAAACTGTAATGGTAGGGCTAGCACAAAGCGCTTACCACATGAGAGAGAGAGAGAGAGAGAGAGAGTTGAAGTGTGTAAAGTTGAATCATCATCATAGGAGTAAAAGAGGTTGCTACTTGAAGATCATTTACAGAGAAAATACAGTAGATTATCAGACAGAACCCTGAGGGACATTACTGGTGATATCATAAGAGGGAAAAGTTGCTTCATCAAGGACTACTGAAATGGTTCCTCCAGAGAGAGAGCTGGATATTTACCTATAAATGTTGAGATTTGTAATTTGATGACTCCCATAGTATGTGCTGAGAGTCTTTGTATGGAAGCTGTTGTTTGTGGACGTATCTTGAACCACCCACCAGCATTATTTAGTTTGCATGCCAATTGTACTAGTTGCTTTTTGTCACATGCCATATATGGGTATTGTTTGGGTAAAGGCTTATTGATGATTCATTGATTACTGTCACATCTTGCATTACCTATGCCTCCAACCTAAATATCACTGCCTCCAGGAAAATAATCAGAGTATTATTTGTTGTAAACGTTGATGAGGAAAGCCATAATCTGGTAAATGCAGATCAGAACAGAATGAAATGAGAGGAAATGGAGTAAGAGTGAAGTTGACGAGGGGGATTGGTGTGTGGGTTAGGGTCTTGCATGGGTCATTTGCAGGCAGGCCTTTGTTTGGGTTGATGGTGGAAATTTCGCACTAAGTGTGCCAAATTTTGACAGACAAAATGTGGGTATTGCTGTTGATTTAGGTTTGGAAGAAAATGCTAAAAAGCTTAAATTTTCTGAGGCATACTTTAAGGAAGCTTCGTGTAACACATATTTTGTGAAACTGACAAAAATTTTAAGTGTGTAGTTGGTGATGAAGAAATAGATACTATCATCATCTTGTAAATGCATATTGTTGTTGACTCCTAAAAATAGAAACAACCAGTTTTAATCACTCAGCAAGTTGATATTTCTTTAAAAGTGTTTGACTTGATTTAACCTATTTTGCAACTAATTTCAGGTAGATGAAGATGTATCTGATGATGGGTTGGAGTTTTGTTTTGAGTGTAGTAATTCTGGAGCTAATGATCACCACACTGCAGTATTTTACACAAAGTATGTAGGACCTGACTATTCCTTCTTGCTTCGTGACCTCAAAGCTGGAGAGTCGTACCTATTAAGAGTTGCATCAAGAAGGGAAGGTTCCAGCACCTTTGGGCCCTGGAGCCTAGTTCAGTCAGCTGTAACAAACATCCCCCATTTCAGTAAGTTTTACATCTCTGTTGTTGCTGACTGGTCTTGTTTGAGGATGATTTAACTCATATGGGATATAGTTCTTTTGATATTTTATGAAAGATTTTAGATGTTCTCTTGTCTCCTTGGACTGGTAAAGTCACCTAATGACTATTGCCTTTACTAATCAGATGTTAAGAATGACAGTGATGAGTCTTCCAAATTAAAGTGTTGAGAAACAAGTATTAAAGCTTTAAGAAAATAAATGGCTGTAAGATTGACAAAAATGGTAGATTTTTATTGATGTGGCCTCATTTTGAAGGAATTTCATTGCAAAATATAGTCTGATGCTCTGTGTATGCCACCACCCTCTTGATCACCACTCTCATACAATTTAACTAGTGTACTCAATGGACCTATACTTCCGTAATTCAAGCATTCACTTTTGTCCCCCCACCTTGCACTAGTCCTTATGCACTTTACCTTGAAAATCCTGACTAACCAATCAACAACATTATCACCCCTTTCTTGAGAAATTCAGCTGCAGTCCCATTTATTCCAGCCACTTTGCTACACATTATATTACGCAAAGCTTTCAGTTACATCTCTTTTTACCAAACCATTCTCCATGACTCTTTCACTCTGCATATCTTTTTATTTTTCAAAGTTGAATTTTAAGTGTGTAGTTGGTGATGAAGAAATATATACTAAAAAAAAAAAATTAATACTGCTTGATATATATCTATATTTGAGAATTTCATGCCATATTCCAACATTCCTTTTGAATATTTGGCTTATTTTTTCCTCTCATCTTCAATGACAGGGAGATATTATGGCTTCACACTTTTTTTTTTTTTTTCATTTATCCTTTCACCCATGAAATGAAGATATGTAGACCAGATCTTGTGGAAACTTTCCGAGGGCAGAAAGGATGTAGTCATCCTTTTACAAACCGCGATGCTGCAGCCTATAACTTTAAGGATAATATGCATGTTATGTATTCATCTTGTTACTTTTACATGATGATCATGAAGAATTGACTTTTTATCCTGTTGTATGTACATTATTTGTATACTTGTACAGGATGGAAGAAAGGACATTCCTCAGGATGGAGTATAGCAGATGATGGACGTCTGGCTTCCAAAAAAACGAGTGACTTGGAAGTCCTCCACTCAGATGGACCCCTGTTGAAATCAGGTTCTTCTGTATTGTTTAAGGTAATGTTTACAGATGATGTGAAACTCTCATTAGTTTAAGACCAAATAATTTTCAAGGTGTGATATCAAGGTTTAGACACTGGTAATCACAATTCCTATCCAGGCTTTGATTGGCTGAAACATTAGGTGGGAAGATATCTTGTTACAGAAAGGCCCCGTCACAAGTTGCCTCAACATTTATTCACCTGTATGCAGTCTTGCATTTGTGCAGTCCTTGGAGAGAGTTCTGCACTTGTGGTTACCATCTCTTGATTTTTTTTTTGCCATCAAATAGCCTTTTAAATCTTTGTAAACTGGTGGTATTGTCTATCTCCTTGTGTTACTTCACTTATGTTGATGAATCAAGCAGCCTATTTCAGAAACTGGAATGATAAAGATAAAAAAATCAAGAATTTTGATTGGCTTGCTAGTGCATTGAACAACAGTTATTGATCTATTTTGTCACATCAGTAGTATTACTCTCATCCAGCTGTGCCTTTTTTGTTGTGCATTTCTGGTATTACTGACTTTTTGATGTAATTATCATTTATAGTGTGCTACCCATTGCCATAACAGGTCATAGGAATGTCTCCCAAGTTCAAACACTGTTTTACTATAGCAAGAAATTTTTCTCACATAAGATTTGATTGTGTACTGTAAAATCATTTAAGCCAGAAGGTGTAGTTTTGTGTATATCATGAGTGTACATGAAATATGCATTTTTCCCACACAGTATTCCTAAGTTAATTTAATGATATGTTTTGGGCAAACTCCTTGCAATGTGTGCTCACCAGTTTCGTAAACTGGCAGGGTGATGTATCTTGCAGATAGGGCTTGATAACTGGCTTGATTGCCAAGTGATGAAAGGAACTCTTATTTTCAAGTGATGAATGGATTTGCTGTTGTAATAAATAACTGCCAACCCTTCCTTATAATCATATTATTTTGTTTGATTAAGCATGTGATTTAAGCTTTGTGAAATATGAAAGTTGTGTTTGAGTTGTGACTAATACATAAATTTTGGCAAAGGGGACTTCTATTCATAATCATGCAGTTGCTGTTTTCTTATGCTAGTGCATTTTGTTGGCTCTTCTGTGTTCAGTTCATATTAGCTTTCAACTTGCATATTTGTCACAAACTAGGTGAAACTATGGTGGATGGGATATCTTTATCATTACTTTGAATTTATCTGTGATTGGGGGCATGAGTCATAGTTATTTGGGTGTAGTAGGTATGTTTCTAGGTATTATTGTCTTTATTTTATTAAACAGTTTTAGTGACTAGGTTGTGTTATTGAACATTGCCTGCATGTGATTATGCTGTGAAAAGTTACATTGTGCATTGTTGCATTGCTGACTTTGGAAGAAATGGTGTACAATCTCAATCAAAACCTTCTCAGTCTAAAGGAGTATATTCTTCCTGGTTACTGTTTGCTGAGCAGCCTTGAAGCTACAGGAGCCCTGTAAAAGAGATGTAGGTTTTACATAATTAATGACTAACTATGCATGATAGCAGACTTTTTTTTTAATACAATTTGTCAGTGTTTTGAAGTTTACCTAGCCCAAAACTGACTTGTTGGTAGTATCATCATTGATAGTATTGCAATAATGGCAGGTTGTGAGTGGAGGTGTAGGTTGTAGTGATGAGGGACTTGGTCTGTGCTGCCAACCTGTGACTGGGCCAGAACAGCTCCTTTTGCCTGGCACACTCTTCCTTAGTGCACAAGGTAGGCATCCATAATCTTTCTGATTTTCCCTTATGTATTGAAAGTAATGAATTGGAATAATTTCATATGAGTAAATTAACAGCAATTTTCAATTTTTTATACAGTTTGTACTATTAACTGATGGTTGTTTTCAAGAAATTGTATTTTTCAAAATTCTTTTGAAAATAATTGAGTGAGAGCTTTTGCTGTTTTGATATAAGGAACTGAATCTCGGTTTTAAGAGATGTGAATGCAAGAGTGGATGATGTGACAATTGAGAGTATGGCTAGGGGAACATAGGATCCCAGGTGGAAATGAGACTGGAGAAAAACTTAAGTTGTGTGCAGAGAGAGGATTGGGTTAAAACATATGTATACATAAGTACATTTAGGTTAAGTGGAGTTGGGGGCCATTTGGCATTATTAGACTTTGTACTGATAGACAGGCATGAAATGGGAGGTCTTTAGATGTCAGTTCACTTAGGCAGTAAGAGGAATGCTTAATCGTTTTATGGTGGGTTAAGGAGAGAGGAAATTATGTGTGAGGAAAGTGATGAAAGTGAATGAATTTGGAAAAGAGGCCTGTGTGTACTGAGATACTGAGAAAGAAGGAATGAAGAGTGGCACATGGTGAAAGTTTAAAAGATAATTTGGGAGTGGAAGGAATTTTTTGCTCTAGTGTTTAAATGGTGGGTGGGGCGGGAGTGTGAAATACGGAAGTTGGGATGTTGAAGTATGGAAGAAGGTTGTTAGTTGTGGAATAATGAAATTAAGTTGGTACTAAGAGAGAATAGGAAGGTATATGGTTAGTACTTACAGGAGAGGAGTACAAGAGAAAGCAACAGGAGCTAAAAGAGGGCAAATGAGTGATAAGGTGAGAAAATGATAAAGAAATGTTGAGATAATAGAAAAATGCAGGGAGGTGAACAGTGTTAGTAGAGTAAGAGAGCAGTTGGGAGAATCACTGAGGAGAGAAGATCGGAAAATGGTTATTGGCAAAGATTTGAGGAAGAGAAGTGAATATTGGTCAGGTGACTGAGTCAGACGTGGTGTGTTCAGGACAAGGTAGCATGAGGAGTGAGAGAATCATGGTGAATGTCAAGGTAAAAAGAGAGGAGGTTACAAAAGCCTTGCATAGGATGCCATTTGTATGGCCTTAATTGAGGTGCTAGAAGATGGACATAATGCAGGCATATTACCTTAGTAAAGGATCAAGGGGGGCAAAAATTAATTATCAAACTACAGATGTATGTGTCTGTTGAGTATACCTGAAGAGATGATTTAGACAATGATAGCATTTGATTTGGAAGGAGTAATTTGACTTCAAGAGTGGTAGAGGATGTGAGGATTAGTTTTAGACTTTGAAGAATATTTGTCTGAAATACTGCTGAAATGTTTTGAAATGATATAGGTGAGAAGAGGGGAATGAAAGTGAGTGAGGTTGGGAAAGAGGCTTGTGTGAAGTTATATCAAGAGAGATTGAGTGTAGATAAGCAGAAGATGAGAGCAAATGAAGCCAGGTGAATGGATGAGGAATGGGAGTTATCTAGGGAAGCAATGCTGGCACGTGAAAAGAAGTATATGACAGGCAGATGTGGGAGGTGGACAGGCAAGAGAGGGTAGTGAGAGGTAGGATGAGGAAGTTAAGTTGCAAGTGAAAGAGAAAAGAGGCATGAGAGGTGTATGGCAATTATTTGCAGAGAGGTAGTGCAGGTGATTGGGAGATGTACAAGAGAAATCAGCAAGTCAAGAAGGTGCAGGGGCTGTAAAAGAGGGTGAATGAAAATTGGTGTGAGCAAGTATGTGCAAACTTTGAGAAAAAAGATGTTGTGTAAGGGGGTTAGTAGTTTGAAAGAATTATAAAAATGGAAACACTGGTGAGTGGGGCAACAGGTAAATGGTATTAAGCAGAAATATTGAAGGATTGTTAAGTGTGTTCAGTGATAGGATGACGTGATAAGTTTTGGGTTGGAGGTGAGAGAGTTGTGGCAAAATGAGTTGTAAATTGTTTGATGAAAAGAGAAGAGGTGGTGAAAGCCTTGCATAAGATTAATTGTGGCAAAGTTGTTGTAGTGGATGGGACTGCAGTTAGATTTCTTAAGAGGGAGGATTTTTGTGGTGTTGACTGGTTTGTTGGGACTTTCAGTGTATGTATAGCTCATGGTGAGCTGTCAGGATTTCTGGAGTGCCTGTATAGTGCCATCATGTAAAGGCAAGGGGAATAGAATTGAATGTTCAAATTCTAGAGGTGTAAGTTTGTTGAGTGTACATTGTATGTTCCATGGGAGAGAGGTGATTGAGAGGGTGGTAGAATGCACATAGCAACAGACTAGGTCGAACATTATATCGGGAGTGGTAGAGGATATGTAGATCAGGTATTTACTCCAAAGAGGCAGAAAGATTTGTATGATCTGCAGAAAGTGTATGATAAGGTTGATAGAGATACTTTATGGAAGGAGCTATGGATGTGTAGTGTGACAGGAGAGCAACTGGAAGCAATAAGGGGTATCTTTCAAGAGAGTAAGGCATGTTTGCAAATAGAAGGAAAGAGGGTAACTGGTACTTGCTGAAGGTGGGTCAACAGCAAGAGCATATGAGGTCACCATGACTGATTTTTTGAATTGGTGAGGTTGTTGGAGAGGGGGGGCCAGTTTGCAGTCGGTTGTTAGAGTGGGCTGACAATACAGCTTTGGTGGCAGTCTTATGAAATTGAAAAAGCAGATGTCCAAGTTTGGGAGAGCATGTGAGAGAAGAAAGTTAAGAGTTTATGTGAATAAAAGTACAGGAGAAAGACACATTGGTTTGAGTGTCAGTTTCAATGGAAAACCTGGAAGATGTGGAATGTTTCAGATACCTAGAAGTGGAAGTGGCATTGGATGAAACCGTGGGTGCTGAAGTATGCTATGGAGTGGTGTGGTGGGTAAGCATCTGGGTGATTGACTAGTGTGTGGAAAGCAAGGTCATTGTCTCTGAGAGCATTGATAATGCTGGATAGTATAACTGTCTCAGCCATGTTTTATAGGTGCAAGCTGTGGCTCATAGGTTAAAGATTATGGAAAAAATGTGAATATGTTGGAAATTAAATGCTTGTAGTCAGTATGCAGTGTGAGGAGGGTTGATTGAGTAAGAAGTGATAGAGTGAAAGATGTGTAGTAATAGAATGCTTCCCATGTATTCCCTGCGTGTTGTAGAAGGCAACTCAAAGGGGAGGAAGTGGGGGGGGCTGGAAATCCTCCCCTCCACTTTTTACTTTTCCAAAAGAGGGAACAGAGGAGGCCAAGTGAGGATTTTCTCTCTAAGGCTCAGTCCTCTGTTCTTAACGCTACCTTGCTAAAGCTGGAAATGGTGAATATACATGGAAAAAAATACATGTACATGTATATACATCTGAAAGGGGGATCCAGGGGCAGGAGAAAGAAACTATGCACATATATGAGTGGTTATTAAAAAGCTTTACCGAATTTTGTAGGTTGTGTGTTTCTGGATGGTATCAGTCGTGTAACTCGATTGCCGGCTATTCAAGACAAGTCACAGGTCAGCTTTGCTGTAGAAAAAGTTTCATCAACAAAACTCAGAGTTTATATTGAAAGTCAAGAAAAACAGGTAGGTAATTAAATTTTAGTGTTTATTGTTCATGATATTGAAATAATGAATTACATATACTGTAAAAGCTTATTTGGTATGATATTAGCAGTTTTGAAAATATGTTTCAGGTAACCTATGAGTGGGGTGTTCCAAATGCACATGATGGTTTGCATTTTGTTGCCACATTTGGTGAACCACGATGGAAAATAAGTGTCCATTAGTAGACAGCATTCTTTTAAAAGTGCCACATCTTAACCATATTCATTAACGTTTATATGATTCTCAAATGCTATAATGTTTATGATATATATATACATGATATATATATATACGTACATGATGTTTCTGGATTCCGCCTGCACGAGATTACACCATGAGTGAGACGTCATCTTTGGCAAATCTTTATCATCGGGAGTTCAGTTTCGTCAAAAAACTTGTTGCTCTTAATTAGTTCATCATTTCCCTACTACTGGAAGTTATGCAGCCTTGGAGCTGCTGGAGCTCCTGAGAAAAGGGTCTTTGGGCAATTTTATAGATATATAGTTAAAAAATATGAAAGTTATATACAGAATCTCATGTGCCTGCAGTGACCTATACATAGTTATTATTGGATTATTATAGTTTGATCTGAAGATGAAAAATACTTTTTTATAAATCCAGGGTGGGGGAGGGGGCAAAGGTTCTGGGAGCATTGAAGAATGTGTGGAAGGTGAGAACTTATCTCGGAGAGCAGAATTGGGTATGTTTGAAGGAATAGTGGTTCCAACAATGTGATATGGTTGCAAGGCATGGGCTATAGATAGGGTTGTGCGGAGGAGGATGGATGTGTTGGAAATAGAATGTTTGAGGACGATATGTGTGAGGTGGTTTGATTAAATAATGAAAGGGTAAGAGAGATGTGTGGTAATAAAACAAGCGTGGTTGAGAACAGAAGAGGGTGTGTTGAAATGGTTTGGTCACATAGAGAAAATGAGTAAGGAAAGATTTACAATGAAGATATATGTGTCAGAGGTGGAGGGAACTAGGAGAAGTGGGAGACCAAATCGGAGGTGGAAGGTTGGAGTGAAAAAGATTTTGAGCAATGGGGGCCTGAACATACAGGAGGGTGAAAGGCATGCAAGGAATAGAATGAATTAGAACTATATGGTATTCCGGGGTCGACCTGCTGTCAATGGATTTAACCAGGGCATGGGAAGCATCTGGGATAAACCATGGAAAGTTTTGTGGGGCCTAGAAGTGGAAAGGGAGCTGTGGTTTTGGTGCATTACACATTTCAGCCAGAGACTGTATGTGAATGAATGTGGCCTTTCTTGTCTTCTCCTACCGCTACCTCGTGTACACGCAGGGGAGGGGGGTGCCATTTCATGTGTGGCGGGGTGGTGGAGGGAATTGATGAAGGCAGCAAGTATGAATATGTACATGTGTATATGTGTATATGTCTGTGCATGTATATGTATGTATATGTTGAAATGTATAGGTATGTATATGTGCTTGTGTGGGCGTTTATGTATATACATGTGTATGTAGGTGGGTTGCGCCATTTCTTTTGTCTGTTTCTTTGCGCTACCTCGCTAACGCGGAAGGCAGCGACTAAGTATAATAAAGAATAATGATATGTATGTATATCTTTCCTATAAGGCCAAAACTTCATCAGTTAGCATCAGATTCATTTTAATTTCATAAGTACAGGCAGAAAGCAAGTGCTTCAGTTCATGTAAGATCACATTTCATTAGTATATGTTTGAAGCATTCCTACAAAGCTCACCAGCAAATGTTTTGAGCACTGCTGAGCTGTGTAGAATTATAACATTGCATCAGACTCTTGCATTTATATTTTGCCTGTTATATTTTAAATGTTGCCTTTTGTAACCCTTCCTAATGTCTGGCTGGAGGAAGCAAATGACTTGAGCATTTATTTATTGCAGAACGTAATCCCAAATGAGCAATAACCCATTGACAACAAAGCAAAGTTAAGTCAGCATAGCTTAGATGCAAATGTTGGTATCCATTAACTAACTTGCTCCCACATGAGCAACAACTCATTGACAACAAAGCAAAGTCGTGTCAGTTTAGCTTAGACACAGTGACTGGCATCAGTTCACTCACAGTTAGATAGGCCCTGTTGCCTTTAGTTGAAATGTCTTTGCAGAGGGTTGCATATTTGTGCAGTTTTTATGAAGTTAATGTAGTCATAGGAGCCTCTGCAAATGCTGCACTAGATTTGCTTTTTGCCTGTGGCCTGTTAAGGGTAAGGTGCTAAAGGCTAAGATACGGCATTGGAGTTCACTAGTTATGCAGACTGTTGCTGTGGCCACCCCCATGACAGAGTTCCAGCTGGGAACAGGTGTTAGAAATATCGATAGATAGATAGATAGATAAGTGTTTCTACAGTGATTGTGCAGATGTCCGTGATTGTGAAGATCTGCATACAAAATCATTGATCTATCACAAGTGTTGTGACTCATGTATAGACTAATATTTAATTGAAACAAATAAGAATCTCCTCAGGTACTTTGGTTTTCATACCAGTTAAGTATTACGGTTCACTTCTTTGTAGGTTCTGGGAACCTAGGCCCAGGTAGCCTGGAGATCAAGTATCTGCAATTCAGGCTTCTCAAATAGCCCAGGATGCTGAGAAAGCTCTCAAAGTTCTTGAATTTGCTGACCAATAAGGTTTCACAAAATGCGTAGGACTTTTCATGTTACTCAGTTAAACTTAGAAGCATGAGGAAATTTGATCGCATCTTTCAAAGATAAATGATGGCATAGATAGATATCTATTAAGTTGTTAAAGGTGTGTAGTTTAATTAGGGATCTTATAGTTTTTAAGTGCAACATTAGTATTTGCAAGCTCAACTTTCAATACTTTAAAGAACCAAATTAGTGATCTAACATCATAGTCGTTTTTTATGAAGCTTATGATTATGGTAAACGTTTTCTGCATTAGCTGTGCATTAAGATCCTGAAAAGTGTATCTTGATAAATCATAGGTTAACTGATGAATAACCTCTTTATTATACTGAGGATCATGAAATTTCTGTAGACCATAGAGTTATTAAGGAGCATGATTTTATGTTAATCATAAGTGCAAGCATAACTATAGTCTAGGCTACCAATCACGAGAATAAGAAAAGGTATAATAAAACATGCTTGAATAATCAGGGAATTATATTAAGGCTATGTAATTGCTTAGAGGTATTACAGGTACTCAGTTTCGTGATGAATCAGAGTAATGATGATAATGCACAGCTGGGTGTCACAGTCCATACTGG
Organism: Panulirus ornatus; assembly: GCF_036320965.1. Classification (NCBI taxonomy): domain Eukaryota; kingdom Metazoa; phylum Arthropoda; class Malacostraca; order Decapoda; family Palinuridae; genus Panulirus; species Panulirus ornatus. Next base: position 3,002,243 of record NC_092264.1, read on the forward strand.
CAAAGATTTGAAGTTTTAGTAAGAGAATGAATGATCTAGTTGGTGGAAAGGATTTGTGGGAGATTTCAGTTACAAATGAATCTGTTTAAGGGAAGAAGTTTAAAGGCCAAAATTGTAAGTCTTTTTGTGTCTTGCATTATCCTACCTATTTACAGGTAGTGAGTAAACTAAAGAAGATTTCAGGTCAGAAGTTTTATGAGATGAACAGATATTATATACTTTCATATGAAATTTAATGAGACATTTTTCAAAGGTTTAAGCTATCCATCTATATATGTTTCTGACACCCGTTCCCTTCAGGGACTTCCTCAAGAGGGTGGCCACAGCTAAGAGTCTCCATGATAAGTTAACTCCAGATGGTGTGTGGATCAGGAGTTTGTTTTGAAAGATGTGTATGAGAAATACTTAAGAGAAACAGAAGGATTCAGTTAGGCTTGATAGATATTATCTGTGGAAGGTGTTGGAGGAAAGCTGTTAGAGGCAGTGAAGAGTTTTCATCAGGACAGTAAAGTGTAGGAATAGAGGAGGGCAAGTTGTAAAGTATGTGAGTAGGAATAGGGAAGTGAATTGTTGTATGAGAAGGTGGCCTTGCAAGGGGGTTATGTGTTATCACCAGGCTGTTTATTGTGTTCATGGATGGGTATGGTAAGGGAGGTGATTGTAAGGGTTTTGGAGAGCCTGCAGTCTCTCATATGTGTGTGTGTGTGTGTTGGGGGGGGGCTTGGGTGGTGAGTCAGTTATTGTTTGCTGATGACATGGTGCTGGTGGCAGATTTGAATGAAAAACTGCAGAATTTGATGTCTGAGTTTGGAAGGGTGTATGAAACAAGAAAGTTTAGAGTAAATGTGAATAAAAGCAATTTTATTAGGTTTATCTGTGCAAAGAGGCAGGTTAGCTAGGGTGTTAGTTATACTGTAAGTGAAGAGTCACCTTTCATGGTGCTATATCAATGTCAGTTGACAGAAGAAAGTTAATTCCTTTCAGATAACTTCTTGATTCAAATGAGGGCATCCCATCCCTTTTGCTGTGTGTGATGCAGCTTTGAAGCTGTGGGAGCTCCTGATAAGGAGTCCTGGGTTTATAACTCCTGGATCTCTATGAAAGGGGTCCTGTGGTTGTATGATACTAATGATAGTAATGATATTGATATATGGGTGGAGTCCATCTTGATGAATGTAGATTGGAGGGGAGGCGAATGGAAACATTGTCCTGGAACTGAAATTTTATTCCAACGTTTCGACGACAGTCTTCATCAGGGAACTGACAGAATTAAAAAGACAGCATGCTTATATAAGCTCAGGCCAACCTGAGTCATGTTGGGTCAAACTGTGCTCTCCCTCTTCTGGAATTCTTCTGTATTGGCTACCTCAGCTGCAGTCCTAGACCAGTTGACAAACCCTGCTCTTCCATTGGTTGATTCTTCCATTTCAGTGTGCATGGCCTCTAAAGATTTCTTCAAGGCTTTGCCTATTCCTCAATGAACAACACTGGGAGATATATTTTTAATATTTTTCTTAAGTTTATTGTTTTCTTGAAGAAGAAGGTATCATTCGACCACAGGACCCCTTCCAGGAAGAAATCCAGGGGCTATAACCCCGGGACTGCACTACACTCCATGAAAAGGACAGGATGGCTTCCTTTGAAGTGGGAAGTCTTTTGACAAGACTGTTCTCTCTTCTGTCAGCTGACATTGATACAGCCCACAAAAGGTGACTCTCCACTTGCAATATAATATTAAGTGGATGGAGTCTAGGAGTCTATATATTTAGTGAGGGAGTGGAAATCCTCCCCCCTGAATTTCTTTCCAAAAGAAGAACATCGGAAAGAGTCAGATGAGGATCTTTCTTCCTTAAAGGCTCAGTCATCTCTTCTGGACATTATCTTACTTACATAGTAGCAGATAGCAAGCAAGTTTGGTTACTTTAATGCTTTTCTTCTCTCAGTAACAGTAAATCATATTTTTATCCACATACTAGCCATTCAGCTTTCAAGTACAAAAAAGTTTAAAATCAAGGCAGATAAGTTCTCAGTATTGTTTAGTTATATCATTTGCTGTTTTTTGTAACAGAACTCTATAATAAGGATCTGTAATATTGTCTTTGACTTGCCTTGACTTTCCATTCCACATTAGGGCAACAGATAGAACAGGGTGTGCAATGCAGAAAGAAAATCTCTGTTATGTGAAATAGTTTTCTTTGTCATTGTTTTCATTTTGAACCAGTTGTGTAATCTATCCCTTCCACCTTTTTTTTTGTCTCACCTTAGATCTCTTGAATCTATGTATCAGACAGTTGCGGGGTTCATGATTTGTGTTTCTGAGAAACTGGGATGATCTCGGATTTGTTGTATTTGGGTTAATGCTCAGTTCCTTGATTTAGCTGGGGCAGTGGGAGGGGCCAATATAACTACCACCTGGGCCCTCCTTCTCACCAGTGGCAGAGTCAGACAATAAAGTGTAGTCAGAGGAGTTTATAGGTAGCTATCATATGTGAGCTCGTTTTGAGTCTTTCATTCACCTTGCCCCAGACAGGGATACACAGGGTTGTTATTGAAATATGATGAGGATACTAAAGAAGAAAGAAGTCTTTCTGGACTCAGAGTAGATTTGTCAATCATCATATCGTGCCAAAAAAAAGATGAGTCATTGACTTGCATTTCTGTGGCTACCTTCCATGGGAAATTCGCTTGAAGTTGATGAATAACAGAGATTTAGGGAAAAATAAAAATTCTTGGACTGATTTATAGTATTCCATCATTTCTGCCATTATTATTTAGTCATCTTGTTATATACATTTCAACAATTTACCGGACTCCACCTGCAAGTGGTTACACCTTGAGTGAGAAGTTACCTTCTGCAAGGCTTTGTCATCATTATTGGGCCAAAAAGAGTACAGTCTTGTTGAGGACCTTCTCACTCCAAAGAAGTCCATCAATTCCTTGCACCTATATGGAATGCAACCTTGAAGCTGTAAAAGCCCCATGAAAATGGTCTTCAAGTTGTAATGGTCTTTTACTACTGTATCTGACTAAAACTATTCAATATTGTTCTGCATATGTTGGATGTCATTGACTGTATTTTGTGGAAAATAAGATAGTGCTACTTAATTTTTCATTTTTCAATCCATTTCAAAAGATCTATATATGATATGTTGCAATCTTTTGATGGGTTGTCTTTATCAGATTTTGTTTTTGGTGAAGTACCATGGTGTGAACTTGAGATTTCATTGTTTAGCATATGTTGATATCCTGTCAAATTGCATATGATTTTAGGCATATAACAGAATGAGCAGAACCTTTGCAAATGTCTGTTAACAATGATTTTCCAAGTTCATGTTCCTGAACACCAGTGCACATTGACAGTGATACAGTGGTTGCATAACTAAGATTATATGCTGTAACTTTCATGTATTCATTAGTATTTTTGAAAGGTCTCTGATGTAAGAACCTCATACCAGATGTCACCTTTGGATTTATTCTCTCACACTGCTTAAAGATTTTGATTTTACTCTGCCAATTATATGCACTTTCAAATTGATTCCCAGCCTTAAGTGCGATATCCTTGGATGTTCTCATGGATTAGTGCCATTCAGTTTTTTGGTGCTTTTAAAGGCTGCAAAATATAATAGCTTCTCTTCTGTGGTCATGATTTTCATGCTATGAGTTGTAAAGGAAACAAATGAATATGAATAAGATTCTGCATGCCGTTCCATGCTTCATATGTAGCAAATAACATTGTAGACATTGATGCAGATCAAACAGTTGAGAAAAATTGCACTATGGGATTTGTAATTAGATTTACATTGATCTCTTTGCCTGTTATTGAAGTAAAATTCTTGTCCATTTTGTATCAAGCATGTACGCATGTCAAGGAACACCATCAAGACACTGAATGTGTATGATGTTTTTTTAGTGCCAAGAGTAAAACTTTTCTAAACGAGTTAATTCTGTACCTTGATTTCAGGCTCCCAACAGATGTGTATTTCAATATTATGTAAACAATCTCTACCAATATTCAGATTATAGCATACTGTTGTCCCCTTGTGATTCAGAAGGGAAAATATAAAGAAATCTTCAATTTCAAATGCTAAAACTATAAAGAGTATATACATCACCTTCGCCTTGCAGTCATGTGTTGTAAAGGTTACATGTGAACTTTGTCAGGTATTTTATTAGAATGCTCAATTGTCTTAAGTTTATATATGATATTTTGTTTGCATTAGTATAATGTTGTGTGTCACGTATATAATGTTGATAGTATAGAGAAACTTTTTTTAAATTGAAACATTGTCCTCAGAGAGGTATCATAGAGACATCATTCCTTTAGTTTCAAAAATTGATTTATTAATAATTTTTATGATACCATATACATTATAAAGGACTAAATTTTTATGTAAAAAAAATATATATTTAAACTAACCATTGATATATGTGGTTTCTGATCCCTGCTTGTTGCTCTTTACTCTTAATGTATTGCCTTGTGCTGTAAATCCACTGGTTGATAGATTAGTACATAGAGACCAGACAGTGACATTCTATCCATCTGTCTGTGTCTCTGATGACCATCTGCTCAAAAGGGTGACCAAGGCAAAAGAGTCTCCATAACTGGTGAATTTCAGTGCCACTTCTAAGCCTTTAGTACCTCACTTTTCAGTGGCAACTGTTTCCAGAGGTCCCTACGTAGTGTTCATGCCTAATGTTCCTACCTATTACTTTTACCTAATACTCCCACCTAATGTTTCTACCTAATGCTCCTGTGTAATATTCCAACTGCCTCCTTCCATCTGTTGCTCTTACCGTTGACAGTGACATTCCACTAAAAGTTTTGTCTTGGCTGCTGTGGATTTGAAAAAAGCTGCTGTGGATTTGAAAAAAAAACTGTTTGGTATTTATGATACTTGAGGTATATTATGGAAATCATTTTTACGCTCAGGTACTTATTATGATGAAAAGATTTTGTGTCAATTGAATTTTTTATAGTAAATGACTGTCTATTTTAGAAATGAAACTAAAACTTAACCAAAATTTATCCATAGCCATAATTTGAATATAAAGAAAATAACACAGTTTGTATGTAGTGTTGTCTTCCTCCTTTTTTTTTATATCATTAGGATTGTTTTAATGTGGAAACTGCTGCTTTTGCATTCTTCCATCCCTTTTGTATGGTTGCACCATTTTCAGCATTATAGGAGAGGGTGGGTAAAGCATCTTTCATACCACATGGTCTGTGTCCTAAAATTTTGTATCTTGACTTACTTTGTTGTGTGATCTAATTCTTCAAATCATCTGCATTAATTTTACAGGTGTGATGTCTCTCTTTTATATCAGTCACTGAAAGAATTCTGTACTTGAAAACTCATATTAAAGATGAATATGGAGGAGCTTGTGGTGAAGGGATATTTATGTAGATAAGTGATGAGATTTTAGTTTATATTTCATTTTTTTTTCAGAGGTCATTCATTTGAAGGGGTTCACATATTTTCTTCAAAAGACTTTAGCATCACTGTTTATATGAGTATGTTCTTACTATTCAGAAGTGTATTGAGCAGTGAGTCTTATTCCTTGCATCGCAAACAGTAATGTCACAGTAAATAGTTTCAGAAGATAGGGGATATCTTTCCTTTCCATCACATCAGATAGTTTAATCTCACTGATGGACTTCTATTGGTGTTTCGTGTCAACAGTCAAAGGATTGTTGTGTCTAATTTTCATTGCACAGGTTTGTTTCTGTTTTTTATCTTTTTTTTCATCCCTACTTGCTTGGCTGTAGGAATATACTATATACATTCTGGTTTGGCAAAGTTGTTGAAATAAACATGACTAAATTTGTATCTGCTTATATAAGGTTTGCTTTCAATTTGTGCTTATTCTTTTTGTGGGTTCATTCAAGTTCATGGACACATTTCGGGTTCTTTGATTATTTCATCAGAATTGGTAAGCTTTCTACTTTTCAAACTTGGTCTGTTGAGTCTTATAAATGTTGTTTAATTGTTATGTTATACAGAGGATAAAGAGAATTTATTATGCTTGAAAAGAATTTTACTTTCCTCATGTCAAGAATTTCAGTACAGCATTCATGTTGTGGACATATTGTTAGTGTCATAATAGATCATGGACTTGTAATTTCATTATCTTTAATATGCAGTGACATGCATTTGTTCATAGTGAAATGCTTTTTTGATACTGTCTGTATCAAATATTTAATGTTTTAGTAGCTTTAACATTATAAAGCAATTACATTGAGGTTGGAAGCCACCGACCAGGGAGGTATATTTCCAGTACTACACACCAGGGTATAGGGAGGATTGGTGATGGCTGCTTAGTGAGCCAGCACTATAGTGATTGTCAAGTTGTACTCCTTTGACCAAGGAAACTGTTTCCTTTCTGCCTCACCCACATGTGTACAGAAGGTATCATGTTCACAAGTGTACAATCTCTCCTTTTCACAGATAACACTTGACAACTCTTAGCTCACACACCTCATCCTTCACAACTCTAAATTTTCTTTCAGTGAGTGCATTGCACTAGCCCTGCCTTTTGGCAAAATGGTAGGAACAGTAGATAGAAGTAGTAGTGGGTAGGAATGTTAGACAGGAGCTTAAGGTAGAAACATTAGGTAGAAGTAGTAGGTAGGAGCATTAGCTGGGAGCATTAGGTAGTAGAAGTAGGTTGTAACATTAGGCAGGAATATTAGGTAGACACATTAGGTGGAAGTAGTTGGCAGGAACATAAAGCAGGTGCCTCTGAAAACACCATGCTAGAGTTGCCTGATAGGGGTAAGTCACTAAAGGCTAAGAAGAGGCACTGGAATTCAACAGTAATGGAGACTCTTTTGCCATGGCCACCCCCTTGAGGGAGTTCCTAGAAAGAATGGCCTTCATAGATATAGATAGAAAGATTGTGGTAATTATTAACTTCATAGAGTAGATGTATGTGGTACATGTCATGATACCTGTGATGCTATTTTCTGTCTTGCACTGTTTTAATGCATTTCTACCAAAGTGATTGCTCTATAATGCTGTATACAGTAATTAATGAATTAATGCCAACATCACTGATATAAAGCATTGAAATATATAATAATATATGATATATACAGTTGGACAATATAATACAGACAACTGAGTAACTGTAATGCAGAGAGTGGACTCATACTGGCTGTTCTGAACTACTTTTTTTCCTGTGGTATACATCATTTCAATTGCTTATCCTAAATCCACAGTTAAAATAAATTTTTGGGCCTTCAGAGTTCAGAATAGTGGATGAATTTCTGGCCAGTATGAGCATCTCTACATTATTTCATGATCAGACTATAATCATCACTTTTTCTTGAATATACGTGGTAGGCATTTGCATCATCATCTTTACCCTTGTGATGTCATCAAATATATAGGAGTATCTGGAGGAAACATGCATCAGAGATATAGATAGATCATTCAATCATTCACTGGCGCTGGGACCACTGTACCATCAAACACCCATCTTTACCCTCACAGATGGTGACCTCGCTTTCCATACATTCCTCAATGCATTCAGGACCCCCCCCCCCCTCTCCTACCTTATGCTTTACGTCAGCTCCTATAGTTCCATCTGCTGCTGTATGCACTTCCAGAAGTCTAAAACACCCTACTTCCTCCAGGTTCACTCCCACCCAACTCTGCTACCTTTTTGATGTGTACATTGATAACAGTAAACAATAAAGATGGCTAGGGAGGTGATGAGACACTTGTTTAGTGAAGATGGTAAATTATTTATATTTGGGACTCAAATTACATAAAAGTGACTGGTAGAATTTAGTTGCTTCTGGAGACAGACACATGGGACACATGGAGACATGAGTTCCAATGATGTGTACTGAAGAACTTCATATATCAGCATGTCATAAAACATGTGATATCTGTGGGGAAGACACATCGTCACTGCTCCACAAAACAGCTTGGAAGTAGAATATATCAGATATGAAGAACTTTTAGGAAAAAATGATCATTTAGTAATTAAATATGACCAAGTTGGTGGAGAGGGAAGCAAGTGGGGATCAGGGTAAGTGTGGAACTGAAAGATAAAACAAGGCAACTACACAGAGGTGATCAGGGTTTGGTTATTACACCTAAAGAAGTAATGATGGAGAAGATACAGAGAAGCAACCAATATGATGGAGGAGTTATGAGGGCTAAGCTATAATGAAAGCTTGAACACAATGCAGATGGGCACCCTAAAAGAGAGAGGAATGACTTAATAACAGCCTAAATTAAGTGAATGTTGAGTAAAGAATTCTTCACAAGGTCCAGTACCAGAGTTATGCGAGGCCATGATCAGAAGTTTGCAAAGGGGATGGTTAAAAAGAATGCATAGAAACAATGGTTTTGTGTACAAAAAGTTAATTACAAATACTGGCCCTCTGTGGTGTAGTAGCTTTACTGACTCTGAGTCGGAACAGGATTGCCTAGGTTTGGTCCCGCATTATCTTGAATCCTGGGTGCTGCAATTAGCCAACACCCAACTAAGTTTTCAACCTACCATTGGGCTTTTCAGATTCAGATTACATATGTTTAATTTCAAGAAAAAAAGGACCCCGATCAACATTATGGTGAAGCACTTGCACAATAGTAATACCAGTTACAACTGCAGGTATATGGAGCTTCATGTAAGCTTAGCTGGTTGATAAAGGTGTGTGGGTGCATTTTTACTCATTTAAAGGACTTGATACATATATGCAAGTTTAGAAAGCATACCTCACTACAGCATTATTCAAAATTTGATGAGTTGTAAGATGTATAGAAGGTGTTTGGTCTCCTGTGTTGAAATATAACTAAAATTAGTAAGATCATTATGATGTACATTTTGTTCCAGTTTGAAAACTTAGGTTGCTGGTCCCTGGAATAATTTAAGGAAAGTTTGATTTCATGTTAAGAGCTTCCTGGGATCAGGCCTTGGAATTATTTTTAATGATGTCACCAAACTATCAGGCTTTTGGAGCTCTCTACATCTCCCACTTCTTCACTGAATTCACGCTCAAGAGCCATAAGCATCCAGACTCAGTAGATTAAAAAATAAAAGCAAATGAATTAATTGTGGAACAAGCAAGAATAAAATCCAGCAACTTAGCCCTAGATTAGAGGAAACACACCAGAACTGCAAAATTCTAGGCTACATGCTAATGATTATGTGACAAAGATTGATAGAACATAACTGAAGAAGCACACATGAAAAAGCGTTCCTAGCTAGTCTGTTCCGCTTCTGGTGTTCTGGAGAAGCAAAAATTACACCAGGTAAAGGCCATAATGCTAAGCATCCTGACTTCACAGTAATTTCACAAATCTCCAAATTACTCATCCTGAGGCTTCAAAAGGTAAAGAAAAAAAAAAAAAAAATAGCCGATTCGACATGCACAAATAATAACCTCATATAGGCAGTACTGAACAATCATTGAAAAACAATCAATTGGTACTTGTTTAAGGTAAGCAGTACAAAAAGTGTGGCAGAAACTCTGGTCCATCGCCGGAATTTTGAATGGGAAGGGGAGGATCATTTTCGTTCCCGAGGTGGAGCGTGAATAAACTTTTTTTTTTTTATGCTTGCATAGTAAAGCACTATGTACCGTACTCTAAAAGATTATTCCCCAATTTACTGCTGCTTAAAGCATGTTTTAAAGCGTCTATTAGACTAATGTCTGACATTTGGTGGTATACCCAGGTAATCAGAGATGCCTTTGGGAGAAAAGTGAAGCTTTACAGCATTAGTTTTCAGAGGCAAGTGGGTTGGGGGTCCTATTATCCATCCTTCTCTATCCCTGGAGAGTTGCTTGAACCTAGAAGACAATGGAAAGAATCTGTTTACATGTAAAAAGAAGAACTTGACAGTAGAACGAATACGGAATACATTTGATTTCCGTCCATACATTAGATATACCCATCAAAACCTACACCATATATTTATTGAACATATAATTCTTCCATTCTTCAATGGTAATACTCCCCTCCTAACCGCTTCTTCCCCCACCAAAGTGACACCCAGTAATGTTCGTATGTAATTTTCCCTTATGATGGACACAGTAATTGAATAAGTGCTGATTTTATTTTATGTATTTAGTCCATTTAATTGGATGTGGACTTAAGAAAACAGAGTGAAGGCTCGAATGTGAATTTGGTATCCCGTAACTTTTCTGCTGTGAATGTAAATAAACATTCTCCAAATTGCCGGCGTATCCTGTAGAACAAGGTGCAGACTGGAGGAACACCTTATTTTTAAGTGAAATAATACAACTACAAAGCAGTGAATAGACATAAAAGTTATAGACATAACTGAGTCGTGGCCAAAAGACTAAGTAGAGAAAGAATCGTGAAAATGGCAATGCCCAGTGGTGTGGGATTGGTTATTAATCGATCACTGTCGACTTCGTCTGTCGTGTTCGGCAAAAGGAACTTCAGGAAATTTCTTATGTATGGGAAACGAGGAAGTAGACAGTTCAAAGAAGAAATGCGAAAAAACCCGGACCCAGAGCTACAAAAAGCTTTCGGTAAATTAAGCTAGTTAACATTTGCCCATTTTATATATGAAATTATTTATTTATTTTTCTTTGTCGCTGTCTCCCGCATTTGCGAGGTAGCGCAAGGAAACAGAAGAAAGAAATGGCCCAACCCACCCCATACACATGTATATACACACACGTCCACACACGCAAATATATATGAAATGTATGTATATTTTTGGTAAATAGACGTGAAAATATTTGCTGACACTTTTACTGAGGATGTCACATTTATTGTAAACAGAATTATTATGACGTGTAAATTTGTGTTGATTTTTTCAGTAACTGGGTTGTTTAACCAACATTTTCCCCAAGTATCAATTAGACTCTCCTGATTACGTACCATTCATAGGGAAGGAATATAATGCTTATGAGAGTTTTGCCCACTTTAGATCAGTTATGCAAAGTATAAGGATTCCATTCATGTGTATTTCATATATAGCCATAATTTATTTTGTTTGATGCCCCAAACTGGGATATTTATAGTACTGATTTATATTGAAACTATTTCCTTCTGTAATATTCATATAACTTGAATCTTGTTTCAACCTGTAATAATTTTTCTGTTAGTTTGCATGTACTAAACTTCCTTAATTTCAGAATTTTTAAGTTAACATCAAGATGGATAAAAGTACTGCAGGGCTAGTGAAAGTCTAGTTCAGCTCCACATCAGTATTATCTTTAAGTGTTGAGTGTTTTTTTTTGAGATGCCAATGGTGTTCCACAAATACAGCAACTTTTGTGAAGCATGAATTATATAAGATGATATTAACCCTATCACTGTGGCAATCCTAATATCTATTTCTGCACTTTGTGTGGGATATTATCAAATATTGAAAATATATGTTTATAATCATAATTATGTAAAATATGATTTTTGAAAAATAAATTGTGACATCTCACTTTGGTGAGACATTACCTACGTATGCTATGCAGCCATTGGCTTTTACTGCATACCAGGCATTTGAGTTACTCCAGGAATATTTTTAAATTTATATAGAGATGTATAGAATTCTTGGAAGTATTTTTGTCATTAACAAATATGATTACTAAGGATTTTCGTCAGTATAATTATTATTTTTGACGCATGTCAAAACTTTAAAGATTATCACAAAATGAGTGTGCAGATTTTATGCAGATTTTGTTAACATCTCTTTTTATATTGACTGGTTTATGGAAAAGATTTTGGCTGTAGTGTTTGGAAAGAGCTGCAGTGAGTAGAAGGAAGTCTCTTAGATGTATAATGGCAGCCACAGTGAACAAAAAAGAATTAATGGGGCCTGCACACCTCAGTTACAGGGAAAGGGTGACACAGTGTTACTTCCCTATCAGTCTAGTTTTAATGTTCAATTAATCCAGTTGAAATATACCAGCCACACTTGTTACTGAATATTGCATAAATTGTGCCAGATGTCAACAAACAGATGAAACAGTGAGCAGCCGTGTATATGATGACTTTATTGTCAAAATGTATTTGTGATACAAAATCGAATTCTTTAGGCCTAGAAGCTCAATTCAAGGTTAGAAAGTATAGGAATTATGAAATGAGAGTTATAAAATATCACATAAAAGTACTACATAAAGAGTCATCTATTTCACTAAGAAGCTATATCGCAGAGGAGTTACAGCATCTTTTGATGGTTAAACAGTAGAATGCCTTTTGGTACAAATGATTTCCTGTATTTTGACTATTGTTTTGGTTATTAGGTATGTGTAGGTTCTGTTGATTTTTTTCAAGGTGTATTGATCAGCCCTATATTTTCCCTAATATATACCGTGTCCGGCGATGAAGTTGGCATAAAGGGGATGTGGAACAACCATCAAGGATTAACATTGAATAAGACCATGAAAACTGTGTATTCACTACCCACAACTAATTTATTGGTGTCCCTTTCCTCTTCATACACTCCTTGAAATGACCAGGAACTGATCAGCAAGCTTCTGAAGCCATTTAGGGTATGTCGTTGCCAGTATTTTATGAATGGCTATCTCCAGCATAGGGAGCACTGAAGCATCCCTGTTCCATAATTTCATTTTCATAAGCATCCACAAATTTTCTACACAGTCCAGAAGCCTATCAGTGAAGAGTTTGGAAGTGAGGCGGGAGCCTTGCAGTTTTTGAGTGAATCTAGAAGATAGCCACGCAATAGCTAGAGGTAATTATGGCTTCATTCTATGGCAACACTACAAGGAGACAAGCACCATAATAACTGAAACCAGTCCTATACCATAAGTGAAGCAGGGAATTTACAGTGCTTGCAGTGTACTAGTGGTCACATAAATCAAAGCCTGGCCAATTTTACACCGGCTCGTCATGGCTGCCCGTCACAGAAATGGTGGACCCTTTCACCCAACATGACACTTCTGAACTTAGCCGTGTCCCACACTACTTGTTTCTTGCAAAAGTCGATTAACTTCTTCTGGTCCCTACAAGATATGAGCAGTTTGGGCTGCATCCTGCAGCCCTGGTACTTAAGATCCTCATTTGAGTGGTGCTACATTGTCTGTAATGACACATCATTGAGCTGTCTAGGGTTTTTTCTTTTAATTCTTTTGTTTTCAAGAGTAAATGTACAACCATTTGATGTTTAAGAAGAGGTTTTTCTTGCCATCCCAAGGTATCATATGGGTCGGTGTAGCAGTGCTGCCATGATCGTGAAATTTTTTCACCATTGTTGTACTAATTTTGGGCTCACACAGTAATATTTGAAATTTCCTCATTTTCCCAAAAAGTCCAACAATAGAAGGTATTTTGTCACTTGTTAGGTGAGTATTTCCAACCACAATAGGTGGTGGAGGTATGTATTTATTGATTGATTTATTTATTTTGCTTTGTCGCTGTCTCCCGCGTTAGTGAGGTAGTGCAAGGAAACAGATGAAGGAATGGCCCAACCCACCCATATACACATGTATATACATACACGTCCACACACGCAAGTATACATACCTATACATCTCAATGTATACATATATATATACACACACAGACATATACATATGTGCATAATTCATAGTCTGCCTTTATTCATTCCCATCGCCACCTCGCCACACATGGAAATAACAACCCCCTCCCCCCTCATGTGTGCGAGGTAGCGCTAGGAAAAGACAACAAAGGCCCCATTCGTTCACACTCAGTCTCTAGCTGTCATGTAATAATGCACCGAAACCACAGCTCCCTTTCCACATCCAGGCCCCACAGAACTTTCCATGGTTTACCCCAGATGCTTCACATGCCCTGGTTCAATCCATTGACAGCACGTCGACCCCGGTATACCACATTGTTCCAATTCACTCTATTCCTTGCACGCCTTTCACCCTCCTGCATGTTCAGGCCCCGATCACTCAAAATCTTTTTCACTCCATCTTTTCACCTCCAATTTGGTCTCCCACTTCTCCTCGTTCCCTCCACCTCTGACACATATATCCTCTTGGTCAATCTTTCCTCACTCATTCTCTCCATGTGGTGGAGGCACAAAAAGGAAAAGAAATGAAAGTCCATGTTATGAGTGTGGTGCACAAGGCATTCTCGGCTCTTACAACAACTAAACTGCTGCTGAGGAGGGCTAATGTGGTGTGCCAGCTCGATACATAGTTGCCACTACTTGATAGAGGATGCCAATTTCACCCCCAGACATCAACACTGTTTTAGGAGGGGTTAAAGTGATTTGCGTCAGTATGATTGCTGCGGGCCCGCTCATGCCTAACTCATTGGCAGGTGTTTTATATAACCCTTTCAGCTATTTTCCCGTTTGATAGTATTTATTGAAATATAATACTTGTATTCATGTGCTGCAACTGGTATTGAAGTCTCTAAATGTACACTAATGTAAAAGTGAAATCACTCATTATCCAGAGATGATGATGATGAGGAGCTAACTTGAACTTTTATGTAGGGGCCTTAATGACTGTTTTGATGAAAATTACATAATTTTATTAGTTTCACTTTAAATGAGGTTATTATTTTTGTGTGCAAGTTTTTTCTTTTGAACTAATTTTACAGGAAAATCTTTTAAGGGTTTTTGCTCATTTGTGACATGAGCTTGATTTAAATTTCTACCCTTGGGTATGTCATTGCAATTAGTAATATGTTCCACATTTCTGTAGGCTTTTTGGATTGGGAGGCTGAATACTTCCCACCTATTCCCTGCGTGTCATAGAAGGTGACTAAAAGGGAAGGGAGTTGGGGGGCTAGAAATTCTCCCCTCTCATTTTTAGTTTTCCTAAAGAAGGAACAAAGGAGGGGGCCAAGTGAGGATATTCCCTCAAAGGCTCCATGCTCTGTTCTTAACGCCACCTCGCTAATGTGGAAAATGGCGAATAGTATAAAAAAGAAAAAAGTTCTTGGGATTATCTCAGATATGGTACTTCTTTCAGTTGTTCAACAGAAGTTCACTGAGTTCAGCCACCCTAGATCTTAAGTCAGCAGAAATTATTTTCTTTCAGTTTTTATGAATAACCAAAGTCAGTAGCCTGGACAACTATAAAGATTGGAAAATTTTAGGTTAACATTAAGATAGTGAAAAAGTTTCAGAAATCATAAGATCTTATGAGATCCTCATTCATCTTTGGCAAAGGGCTAACAGTTACAATATGTTGTGAAGATATATTAAGAGTTATTCTCACCTGGTGTGAACCGCCCTATGGTGAAGTACATGCTGGTTTATAAACATGTATTTATCTTTTTCCAGACCGAGGTGTGAGACCAGTTGGTATAACAGATGGAAAAAAGTTTCAGATTATTCCTGAAATGATTCCTGAAATTATCGTTCCAGATCTAGAAGGCTTTCAGGTAAGAAAACAACAATGGGCTTTTAATCCTGTATCGAAAGATTAGAAATTGGTGCTCTTTCAGTAAGGTAGTCATTTTAGGTATGCATAGAAGGCAGAAAGTAAGTTAAGGCTCAACCCATCATGTACTGTAATCATCTGATGATGATGATGATGCATAGTTCACAGGAGGCTTAAACAATCAAGTATTGTAATCATCTGATGACGATGATGCATGGTTCACTGTTATCAGATGAGAATTAATTGGTTCCTGCTCCCATTTGCATTCCCAGCTAATTTTTGGTTCCACAGCTTGTATATGGATGCTGCCAGCATTCTCCTACTACACCAGGAATGAATATAACTTAATTAACCACTTTCTCCCAAGTAACTCATCATATGAAAATTTAGTTTCTGAATAGAGAAATAATTACTTCAAGGTTATAGCATATATATTAGTAGGAAATATTATTGATTGTGAGTATATGCTGTACCATAATTTTTTATTTTTGAAGAATATATAAGTGCCCAAACTATTTTGGGGTAGAATGAAAGTCGATTACGAGAGTTGGATTGATTGTTGTTCATGCGTCGGGTATCAGTAGGAGTAAGGAAGAGAAGTGTTTTTGTTGGACCCAGTTATGTGCATTAACAATGTTAATGTAAGGGACTGAGTATTAGTGATGGGTAATTTGAGTGCAAGAGTAGGTGATGTTGCAGTGTAGGGTATGAATGAGGGTATCACAGTGTACATAGTGTTGTAAATAAAGACGGTGTATGGCTTGTAGAGTTGTGTTTAGAAAAATGTTGATTGTGACTAGAAATACCTATTTTAGAAAGAGGGTCATTCATCAGTTTATGTGTCACTTGTAGAAAGGATTATTACTGAATCCTCTCATATGAAAGTTGACAGCACCATAAACATAATTGAAGGGATGTATAGATTAGGTAATATCTCATTGAAGTTTTATGGGAGAGTGATGATTGACAGGGTGGTGGCATGCACTGAAGACCAGATTGTGGATGAGCAAAGTGGCTTCAAAAGTGGTAAAGAGTGTGTGGATGTGGTGATGACTTTAAAGAATCTGCATGTGCAATACATACAGAAGGAGAATATGTCTGTGACATTTGCAGATCCAGAGAAATCATATGAAACAGTTCATGGAGATGCTTTGTGGAAAGTGATATCTCGGAGAGCAAAAATGGGTATGTTTGAGGGAATAGTGGTTTCAACAATGTTATATGGTTGTGAGGCATGGGCTATAGATAGGGTTGTGTAGAGGAGGGTGGATATGTTGGAAATGAAATGTTTGAGGACAATATATGGTGAGAGCTGGTTTGATTGTGTAAGTAATGAAAGGGTAATAGAGATGTTTGGTAATAAAAAGATTGTGGTTGAAAGAGCAGAAGAGGGTGTGTTGAAATGTTTGGTCACAGAGAGAGAATGAGTGAGGAAAGATTTACAAAGTGGACATATGTGTCAGAGGTAGAGGGAACGAGGAGGAGTGGGAGACCAAATTGAAGGTAGAAGGATGTAGTGAAAAAGATTTTGAGTGATTGGGGCCAGAACATACAGGAGGGTGAAAGCATGCAAGGAATGGAGTGAATTGGAACGATGTGGTATACTGGGGTCGACGTGCTGTCAGTGGATTGAATCAGGCCATGTGAAGCATCTGGGTGAACCATGGAAGGTTTTGTGGGGCCTGGATGTGGAAAGTGAGAGCTGTGGTTTAGGTGCAATACACATGACAGCTAGAGACTGAGTGTGAATGAATGTGGCCTGTTGTTTTCCTTGCACTACCTCGTGCATGTGCATGGGGAGGAGGGTACTGTTTCATGTGTTGTGGGGTGGCAGTGGGAATGGATGGAGGCAGCAAGTATGAATGTGTACATGTGTTTGTCTGTGTATGTATATGTATGTATACGTTGAAATGTATAGGTGTGTATTTGTGTGTGTGTGTGTGGGTGTTTATGTATATACATGTGTATGTGGGTGGGTTGGGCCATTCTTTCGTCTGTTTCCTTGCGCTACCTCGCTAATGCGGGAGACAGCGACTAAGCATAATAAATAACTAAAATTTATATATACATTGTGTTGGATGAAGGCAATTAGAAGTAAAAAGAAAGCACTTCTCTCTCTGGACACAAACAAGGCTTATAGTCCTGATGGCATCCATCCTCATTAGTTAGCCTCAGATATTATGGTTGTTGAAGCGCCATTTTTTATTGGTGTAAAATGATTTTATATATGCTTGCTCAAATGCTCATATGTGTATGCGTAGAATTTTTTTTTTTTTTTTAAATACCTTAATTTTTTTTCAGCTTAAACCATATGTGTCTTATCGAGCACCGGATGTAATACAAGGGGAGTTTGGACCACAAGATTTATTTTATGCAGTATACAGTGAAAAGATAGCTGAAGATTTCAAGAATAATAAGTTGGATGAAGATGGGAATCCAGTTGAACCATCAAAGGAAGAATTACTAACAGCAGATGAGGCAAGGAAGAAAGCTCTCTCCATTGGCTCAGACTTATTTAATTCTGTGTCATAATGAAGTGGAAAAATCAATTTTATTTTATAATGGTAAGTATTAGCTGTTTTACCCTATGTATGAGGGATTAATGCTTCCCCATTATCTGTTGTATGGTATTACAGTGGGCTAAATTGCATAGCAGTTTGTGCATTGATTGGAGAATGTTTGGGTTTTTGCAGTTTAAGTGGAGTTTACGATATATTGATGAAGATTTTTTTATTCAGTGTTGCTCCTTAAAGTTAGATCTCAGGAGTTACCTCTATATTTTGCTGTTTTTGTATACATGTCCTGTCCTTTTTCAACCTAAATTGAGGTTGAGCAGGATTCTTAAAATGCTGTGTGAAATGTACCAGTATGTACAATAATAGAATTATTAATTTTGTTTCTAATATTTTTGTAATAGATTCAGTTCTGTAGCCATGTTACTTTACCTGATAGATAATCTCATAAATTACAGATATGAAATCTTTTTCATACATGTTCACTTTTTCCCTCATGAGCACAGTAGAGCCAATAGCAGATGACCAAGCCTTAGAGGAAATAATTCTTACATGATTCCTTCCTGTTCCTTTTGGAAATTAATACAGGAAGAGAGGATTTCTAGTTCCCTATTTCCACCTCTCTTAGTTGCCTTTTGTGATACATTGGAGATACATAGGTTGTATTCTTTCTCTTTTATGCCCAGGATAGCAAGAATATTGTATCGGATGGGCCTTGTGTCATTATTTTAGTGTTGAATGCTCGTAGATGTTAGGCAGACTGTAATTGTCTAGTATGAAAAAAAGCGCTGTAACAGGAATATACATGGTAAAGCAGTGGTTGGTTGTCTCGTAGTTAAAATGTACATCTTATTCGGTAAATGATTCTATAAGTTGTATTCTTTTTAAGTGAAAATGTGAATGAGAGAAAGTAGGACAGAGAGTTGTTGAATCAAAAGGAGGAAGTGAAAGGAAGATGGAAAGATTATTTTGAAGAACTAATGAATGTGGGAGACAATGAGGAAGCACTTGTTACTTGCATGGGTATGGAGGTTAGAAGGAAAAGGTTACAAGTGCAGGTGCCTAAAGTAAGAAGGGGAAAAAAGAGGGCAATAATGAGGTTGAACGTAGAAAAGGCTCATGGAGTGGATGGGATTATGGCTGGAATGTTGAAGTATGGAGGAGAAAGTGTAACAGAGTGGTTGTATTTGATATGTAATATAGCATGGAAGCAAAAGGTTGTTCCTGAGGATCAGGTGAAAGCTTTTTCTTTTTATTTTCTTATTCAGTCACCGTTTTCTCTATTAGTGAGGTAGCACCAGGAACTCATGACTCATGGATAGAAAAATGGATCCTGTTTACAGTATATTATGCTTGAGGCTAACAATTTTCCTACACTAGATGCCTGTTTCTCAGTGTTTTTCCTGAGAACATAGTCTGCTTAGTGCATTACTGGAATTTACATACTTATTTTCCTAAAGAAGCAGATGCAATTAATCCACTTTAAACAGGGATATACAGACTTTTCTTTCATTAAGCACCATTTCTATCAAATGAAAAAAAACTGAAGGTGGATGTTTGGTCACCTTTTCATGGAAAATACCCTAAAAGGTCAGAAAGACCCATTGTTTGAGTTGAGGAGTTCAGTTATGGATTTAGAGCATGAGAATTGGTCTCAGAATCTCAGCCTGGAAAATGAGGTACACGATCTGAAAATGGAACTGGACTCTAATTCTGAAGACTGCAAAGAGATGAATTTTGGTCCTCCTCAGACCTGGAGTTAGTAACAATCCTTTTCCCTTTGAAAAGAGGTTTCAGGTCCCCAGTACTGAGAAAGCCAGTCTTTGATCCCCTCCTCCTCTGACTGAGGTGGGAAACAAGAAATCCATTGAAATGTATTTCCTTCATTACAATAGGATTTGTCCAGATAAATGGTCTTTAACATGACGTGAAGTTTGGAGCTTGTCTAATGTTGCTATCCAAATTTTGAAGATTTGAACTGAAATAGTCAAATGTACACATGTGCACAGCACTGGGGCTTTTGGTCCCACCTCAGTGATGTAGCTTGCACAGTCAACACTTGTACGGCTGTGGGAAATAATTGCAAAAGATTTAGTTGCAGCATCATCATTGCTAACCAACAAAGCATGGGATGTATAAGGCTAGTTAAGGGAAAATCACTATGGAAACATGGGAAATTCCAGTGGCAGACTAGCAAATGATAGCTCTAACAAGATCCAGTTCTAGGGAAGGAAGTGAATTCCGTAGTTATTCCTGGAAACATGATCAGGAAGGTTCTAGCCCTTAGTTTAAGGAGTAAGCTCCAAGTGACCTTTTATGGGAACATATTTGCTAATACCTCGCAAACGCGGGAGACAGCGACAAAGCAAAATAAATAAATAAATAATTTGCTAATAAATGTTTCTGAAGAAGTATAATGGGTGAGATGTGTTTCAAAAGATATTAAAGTTAAGAGAATGTGAGATTAAAGTGAAAAGAATAAATATGCTGCAAAAAAGGAAAAAAAATCTGAAATCCAGTTTACATGGATCATGAGTATCTCGGGATACGGGAGAAAGAATACTTCACACGTATTCCTTGCGTGTCATAGAAGGCGACTAAAAGGGGAGGGATCGGGGGGCTGGAAATCCTTCCCTCTCGTTTTTTTTTTTTTTCCTCTTCTCCAAATGAAGGAACTGAGAAGGGGGCCGGGTGAGGATATTCCCTCAAAGGCCCAGTCCTATGTTTTTAACGCTACCTTGCTAATGCAGGAAGTGGTGAATAGTATCAAAGAAAAGAAAGATGAGTATCTGTAGTTAACCTGCCCACCACTAAAAGTCACTCGTCACTAAATAACAAGTACTGAGTATAACTTACATAGCAATGATGGTGCTTAACAGCCAAGTGAATAAGTGGTTGAGATAGGTAAATGTATATATGTACACTTGTGATGAAATTCCTGTCCATGTGAACTTCAGGTAGTAGTTGGTAGGCAGCCAATGACCAGGGAAGTATATTACGAGTACTACCCATCTGGGTATCAGGAGGGTTAGTGACATCTGCTTAGTGAGCCAGCTCTCTAGTGGTTGTCAAGTTGCACTTCTCAGACCCAAGTAGCTGTCTTTTCTTTCTGCCTCACTAACATGTGGACTACTGGCATTCAATCCACAAATATACAATCTCTCCTTGTCATTGTAACACTTGACAACACTTAACTCACACAGCTCATTCTTCGTAACTTTAGATTTTCCTGCAGTGAGCACTATATGCTAGCCCTGCCTTTTGGTAAAATGGTAGGAGCTGTAGATAGGAGTAGTAGGTAGGAACATTTATGCAAGAGCATTAGGTAGCAATATTAGGTAGAAGTATTAGGTGGGAGCATTAGATAGAAGTATTCATTAGGAACATTAGGTAGGAGCCACTGCAAACACTGCTAGACTTGCCCTCTGCAAGTAGTCTGTTAAGGGTGAGGCACTAAAGGTTAAGAAGCAGCACTAGAGTTCTTTAGTTATGGAGACTGTTGCCATGGCCTCTCCTTTGAGGAAGTTCCATTTGGAACAGGTGTCAGAAAGATAGATAGAAGTGAACATAAGTGGAAATTTGTGATGTGATAACTAAAGCTTATTTTTATTCTTTTATGCATGTATTGTATACACGTTTTCACTTTTTCTGTATGATTATATACATCTGGCAGGAGAAATTTCTGTATAGTTGAGTGTGATAGGCATATGTAAAGTGATGTTTTGTGTATCTGTCCTTGTTAAAATTCAACAAGCACTTTTTTGAGAAGAATTTCATATATAAGTGGACAGCTCCTGGGAAAAACTCGGAAGTTTAGAAGGAAGAAGAAGAAGAAAGGTATATGAACACTAAAGCAACAGCCATGCTACCGGCTGCCAAAGAACTGTAAAGTACTCTATTATGAAAAAAACTTGTAAAACCTCATAGAGTGAAAGATACAGCTAAGTTATATGCAGATCCAGGGAATGAACATCACAATACAATGGAAAACTACATAAGAAATGTATGCATGATATGCTATTGATGGGGAGAGATGGAGTGAGATTATGTACCCATGTTTTGTTGTGACATAGTAGGAGGAACTGCCTTAGAGAATCCATGGCTTAGTCATATGATATGTGCAGGACAGAAGCCTGTCTTTGGTCTTACACTACAGTATGATCTCTTACATTTTGCAATCACATGGTAGTTCCTTCTAAGGATGAAGAAATAATTTTAAAGGCAATATACTGCACAGGAAAAGCTTTACTTTCTAGCATCTGCCAGACCTAAGTGAAGCTGGATGTAAGAATATGCCAGTTGCAAGAGCATTTTCTTCATACTTTACTAGAAAAATGTTTAACACCATACAAGTTGCTAAGTAACACATATAAATGCTCTAGGGCAATTATATTTCCAACAACCAAAAGGTTTAATCAGTAGTTATCTGCACCATCAGTACAAGTTGGAACATCTAGCATGTGTTTGTCTTGCTTGGATACTGTTGCAGCAGAACTGTGAACCTGCCTGGGTTGAAGAGGGTACATAAGCTACTTCACTGGCATATTGAATTTGTTCAAATGTTGAATCATGTTCATAAGTCAAGGAAGCAAACACATTGCAAAATCTTTCACCTGCCTCAAGATCAAGTAAATTTTGCTCTAGATATATTAGTCCTTCTAATGCAAATGTGAAACTAAAAGACAAGCCAGCTAAAGTAAAAAAAAATGCAAATTTAATCTTTGGGTTCATTTGAATATTAAAATCATTCGTCTTTTCTGTCAGCAGTACATTTAAAATAGTACACTTTCAGATAATTTCAGTTTAAATAATTTGCAAAATATAGTATGGTATCTAGCTGTTATAATGTAGGTTTAGCTGGGATAATCTCTTAGTGACAGCATTTTTCTAACTATTTTTTTTCAAAATTCATGAATAGCAGTTTTTAAGCCTCAATATAACTAATGAATCACTATGGTATCCTCTCATTAGGTCAGCATGCTCTATCAATTTGCTTATTTTTCTATCCTTTGTTAGGATTTTCCTCTGATGTCTTGCTGGAATTAGATGCCATAACTTCAGGATGTTTAGAATATCCAAAGACAAAGTTGGCAAAGGTGATGAGTGTGAATCACTGTAATGGTGTATACATATTGAAGCTTGTTAGGAAAACCTGTAAACAACATTGCTAAGTAGTGGAAGCACAAAATATCATGGTGTTGCAGACTTTCAGAAAATCCTGAGAGCATGCTTGATAAAATAGTATGGATACTGGTTACTACATTACACATTTTTACTGGAAGATAGTGTAAATTCTTGACATGAGGTTGTCACAAGGTTTTCAGTTAGTTAAATGAAAAATGATAAAGCTTTTCCTGCCATTTAGCTATACCATAGGTGGACAAGCTAATTACTATGTGTGTTGTCTTCAACATCTAAGTAACCACTTTATTTCTGAAAAGCAAATTATTTTTTGTTACTTTCTGATCTGTATGTTTCAGTATTTAACCCATTCTGTGTACACTGTTTTCATTTCTTATTTGCAGTGAAGTAGGTCCGTGGTTTAGATCCATCTTAATAAGCACAAAATTGTTTCAAAAAGATACTTTTCTTGTATCTTTAAAGAAGTTTTCTAGTTTAGTGTTTGCCAAATGTTACTTATTACTTTATTCAGAAGACACAATAAAGTCTGATACTTCACTCGTAGATGTTGGAAATTTGATTTGTGTATTAAAGTAATAAATTAAAGCATGACTTTTTTCCACAATAACATATGAAATTTAATAAAGAAAAGCCATGTAAATTCTAGGGTCTGTTGTAAAACCAGACTTCCAGGAGTGCAACAAAATCCTGTCCATCATGATTTATGTTTAAATAACTGCTTTGGCACAGACATGGTAGGATGATTAACTTTCATTTTCACAGCACTTCATAGTCAAAAATAATAATCTGATTCACTTTTTTATGCAGTATTCATAGTTTTCTTGTATTTACTGCGTGAAAGATTATATAGCTATTATGATTTTCAACTTCAGGCAAAATTCACAAAATTATGCCAGAAATGCTGGTGTGCTAGTTGAGCAAAAGTCACTGCAGAAATCGTCCTATTTTGTTTGAAATACTAAATATAAAAACAATAATTGGTAGACTAAGATAAAGGCTTTAAATGTCTCCAATATATGAGTATTTCATTATTTTTAATCTAAAGCATAACATTTTCAATCACTTTTCACGGAGTAGAATAGTTGCTGGGTTCCAATGGTGAGTGACTCTGTTGGAAAAGAAAATACAGGATTAGGTTTCCACTTTTTAAAATTTACTGGTAGATTAAAAGATCAAAAACCAATACGTATATCTATCTATCTAAATCTGAAGTACTAATTAGCATATGTAGCACAAGATGGCCAGGTCAGAACTCTCTCAGAACACAGCATATACTACACTAATATCATTTCATTAACAGCATTACTTTACTTCAATAATGTACTTCCTGAAAGGTATAACTTAAGGGAGGGAGGTGAAGCAGTTACACCATGTGTCTGATGTTTGTTGTTAATCTATTGAATATCCAAATTAAATACATTGATGATAATCAGAAGACACAAAAATAACAGATGACTGTGAATGGAGGTAGATCTCCAGTCCAAGTTCCTTGTGACTGTCTTTTCCTAGCGCTACCTCGCACACATATATGTATTTTTTTTCTATTTTTGCTTTGTCGCTGTCTCCTGCATTTGCGAGGTAGCACAAGGAAACAGAAGAAAGAAATGGCCCAACCCACCCCCATACACATGTATATACACACGTCCACACACGCAAACCTACACACCCATACATCTCAGTGTACACAGACACATACATATATACCCATGCACACAAAATTCACACTGTCTGCCTTTATTCTTTCCCATCGCCACCTCGCCACACATGGAATACCATCCCCCTCCCCCTCATGTGTGCGAGTTAGCGCTAGGAAAAGATAACAAAGGCCCCATTCGTTCACACTCAGTCTCCAGCTGTCATGCAATAATGCCCGAAACTACAGCTTCCTTTCCACATCCAGGCCCCACACAACTTTCCATGGTTTACCCCAGACGCTTCACATGCCCTGATTCAATCCACTGACAGCACGTCAACCCCGGTATACCACATCGATCCAATTCACTCTATTCCTTGCCTGCCTTTCACCCTCCTGTATGTTCAGGCCCCGATCACTCAAAATCTTTTTCACTCCATCTTTCCACCTCCAATTTGGTCTCCCACTTCTCCTTGTTCCCTCCACCTCCGACACATATATCCTCTTGGTCAATCTTTCCTCACTCATTCTCTCCATGTGCCCAAACCATTTCAAAACACCCTCTTCTGCTCTCTCAGCCACGCTCTTTTTATTTCCACACATCTCTCTTACCCTTACATTACTTACTCGATCAAACCACCTCACACCACACATTGTCCTCAAACATCTCATTTCCAGCACATCCACCCTCCTGCGCACAACTCTATCCATAGCCCACGCCTTGCAACCATACAACATTGTTGGAACCATTATTCCTTCAAACATACCCATTTTTGCTTTCCGAGATAATGTTCTCGACTTCCACACATTCTTTGTCGCTGTGTGTGGTATACTAGGATTTGACGTGCTGTCAAAGGAATGAACCAAGGCATGTGAAGTGGCTGGGATAAACCATGGAAAGTTCTGTGGGGCCTGGTTGTGGATATGGAGCTGTGGTTTTAGTGCATTACACATAATAGCTAGAGAATGGATGTGGGTGGACATGGCCTTTCTCCCTTATCCCTGGGTATAAGGGAGAAAGAATTCTGCCCATGTATTCCCTCCATGTAGAAGGTGACTAGAGGGTGGTTAGAAATCCTCCCTATCAGTGAGGATTTTTCCCTTCAAGGCTTAGTCACATGTTCTTGATGCTACTTTGTTCACACATGAAATGGCAAGCATTTATGATCATTGTTTTTGTTTTTTCATACTTGATTGTTGTTTCTCGGGTTACCGAAGTAGCACCAGGAACTGGCAAAAAAAAAAAAAGCCACGTCCATTTTCCAGCTGTCATGTGTAGTGCACCTAAACCACAACTCTCTATCCACAACCTGGCTGCTTGGACCTTTCCATGGTTTCTACCCTAGCCGCTAATTATGCCCAAACTGATTGAACAGTCATCTAAATCCTGAGACTGTTACAGGGTTAGGTAACCCTAGAATTAATTATATTACCCATTATGCCTTTATTGGTCTTTGCAGACTTCTGAAACATGGTCTCATCATGAGAGCTTTTATGAAATGGGATTTATTTATGTCACTACTCACCGAGAGCTCTTCTAATTATCTTTGGCTTATTTTTCCAGTAGACAAAGAGGAAGTATGCTGGGATGCCTGAGGCTGTGATGAGTATACCCATGCCAACTTCAAAAGGTCGAACATAGAGAGGAAGGAAAACCAGGAATCCACAAATCAGCAGAAATATGACGGGGATAATGATGCAAACCTGTAAACAGTATAAACATTTTTTCAGTTTGTCAGTGTTTTATGATGTTTATCTTTTTAAAACTAAAACATAAAAACAAGTTCTTTTTGCCAAACATCTCATGAAGTCCAATACAGTATAAAGTTCAATCACAAAACACCCAGAAATGCTCGAGGATCAATATTGTTGCATAAGTTATGCCAAATTTAGATTTAGTGCTCTTTCTCCCTTTCCTTCCTATAATATTTTAGAATTATAATGCATGTGTTATCCAATGAACAACTACTTTGTTGAACTAATAATAATATAAACATTTTCTAAATCACCTAAAAGCCTTGAACACCTTATGTTAGTTACATAAGCTTAACAGTTTTTCTTAGAGCACACCTTTCTCAAAAGAAAATATTGTCAAGTTTTAACTGTGACAGTAGTATGGTAAGTATCAGAGAGCATATAAGGAGGTAAATATACTGATAAATGCCATGAAAGAGGATGACTACAGAATAAAAAAAAGGAAGATGCTTTTACAATGGGTACACATAAATGTGGGGTCTTCCAGAAAAACCAAATGACAGATCAAGAAAGTAGTCTGCCCAGTATTCAAAGAGCAATGAACAACAAAGGGAAGGAATTGCAGGATGCAAAAGATGATTTTGGGGCTGAGGAGGAAACCTTTAAAGTAGAGGTAACTGAAGAGAAGCAGAAGTCTAGGACTTGTTAATCAGAAAAGCAGAATGAAATACTGTGTAAAGCTGTTGAGGAAGCAGTACATGCAAAGAGAGGACAGTCAGAGAAACACAGGAACAATGGCTGGAAGACTTATGAAGCCAAAAATCATTTGAGAAACCTGTGCTGTGATGAAAAGCTTATTTCAGATTAAAGATAGAGAGCAGGACATAGTGTGATAGGAGTTAACAAGGAGTATATTGAACAGGTAATAAGCACTCTTTCCAATGAATGATAATAATTTCCCTGTTACAAAAATATAAGCTAGTTTGATCTCACCCACATTTGCAGTGATGAAGTTTTGAGGGTTGCTTATGCTCACATATATCACAGACAATCTATCCATTTATCTATCTATATCTCTGATGCCGTTCCCTATGGGGAACTCCTTCAAGGGGGTAGCCACTGTAAAAAGTCTCCATAACTGGTGAAATATAGTGCTGCTTCTTAGCCTTGCTACTGGCAAAGGGCAACTATAGCACAGTAGATAAACAGTGATATAGCCACAGAATGTGCATGAACCAATTGTTTCACTCAGGACACAGATTCTTAATATTGTTTTCATACTTGATTGCCGTTTCCCATGTTAGCAAGGTAGCACCCAGAACAGACGAAGAAAGGCAGCATCTGCTCACATCTAGCTGTCATGTGTAATGACTTTATTTGTATCATTTATTATGATTTCACTTACCTTGATTGGTCTTTCCATGTTTGGTCTTGTCCATCTCATGTATAGTAGGCCAGCTATACTAAATAGAATGAACATGCTTTCTACAAAACTGGCATATTCAATGAGGCTGTAGATATCAGTTGTACACAGGTATATCAGCGACAGAAACCCCTGAAATTGTTAAACAATTTGATTCTAAATGTTTACAATGTAAATTAGAGTAGTTAAGGTAACTTTACAACAATCATAGAGATGTGTTTTGTTTTGATGGTATATTTCTTCATATAAGTGAAGATTTGTTTTATTGTATGGCATACTGTGAGAGTTTAGAACTTTAAACAGTGTGCTCTCTAGTTAATTGTTGCATTAGTTAATATCTCACTACAAGGAAAAAAGTGATGGGAAAAGAAAGTAACAACACATTGAATGATTTAAATAGGTTTTATATGTCACTTTCTTGTGTAATAACTCACTAATTATGAAATATCCAAGAGTCTTTCAGCCTTTGAATATAGTTTCTAGGTTACCTACAAGGGAAACCTGCAAAGTCCCTCTTCATCATTACAGTAAGTATTCACAGTACCACCTCAAGACAAATTCATCCGTAGGCTGCACTCACTCGCATCCATTCTCTAGCTGTCATGTGCAATTGACTGAAACCACAGCCCCCTATTCACAACCAGGCCCTACTTACATTTCTATGGTTTCCATCCCTGCCACTTCACATGCCTTGGTTCAGTCTGTTGACATGTCAACCCCTGTATACCACATCTTCCCAATTCTCTTATTCCATGCATGCCTTTCACCTTCCTGCTTGTTCTGGCCCTGATCACTCAAATTGTCTTTAACTTCATCCTTCCATTTCCAGTTTGATTTACCCTTTCCCCTTGTCCCTTCCACATCACATGCCCTGGTTCAGTCAAATTACAGCAAAATGCACCAATTATAATTCTCTTTATTCCATGCATGCCTTTCACCTTCCTGCATGTTCTTGCCCAGATCACTCATATTGTCTTTAACTTCATCCTTCCATCTCCAATTTGGTCTACACTTTCTCCTTGTCCCTTCCAGAACACATGCCCTGGTTCAGTCAAATTACAGCAAAATGCACCCCTTATACATTATCATTGCAGTTCAATCTAATCATGCACACCTCTCAACCTCCTGGAAGTGCAAGTCCAGACATGCCAAAGTCTTCTTCACTCCTTTTTTTTCATAAGATGAATACTGTACTACATATAACTAACTTTAGAATGTTTGTGAGTTTTGTGTATAGAGAAAACTAAAACCAAGAGTGGTAAGAGTCAGGAAGTTATTTTTCTCAACTATTTTTTTTTATTTATTATTTTTTTTATTTAGTCGCTGTCTCCCATGTCAGTGAGGTAGCACAAAGAAACAGATGAAAGAATGGCCCAACCCACCCACATACACTTGTATATACATAAACACCCACACATGCACATATACATACCTGTACATTTCAATGTGTACTTACATATACATATATACATATGTACATTTTCATACTTGCTGCCTTCATCCATTCCCGTTGCCACCCCGCAACACATGAAATGGCACCCCCCCTCCCCTCGTACGCGTGCGAGTTAGTGCAATGAAAAGACAACAAAGGCCACATTTGTTCACACTCAAGTCTCTAGCTGTCATGTTTAATGCACCGAACCACAGCTCCCTTTCCATATCCACGCCCAGCAAAACTTTTTTCTTTTATTTTATTATTATTGTACTTGATTGCCATTTCCTATGTCGGCAAGTTAGCTCCAGGAAACAGACGGAGAACAGCCCATCTACTGATATACACATATATATACATAACAGCCATACACGCACATATACATATCAACATATACACATGTACATACACATACACAGACATGTACATATACTTATGAACATATTCACGCTTGCCCTCATCCATTCCTGGCACTGACCTGCCCCACAGGAAACGGCATCACTATCCCCTGCTTCAGCGAGGTAGCACCAGGAAAACAGACAAAAAAGGCCACTTTCGTTCCCACTTAGTCTTTAGCTTTAATGTGTAATGCACTGTAACCACGCCTCCTTATCCACAACCAGGCCCCACAGACCTTTCCATGGTTTACCCCAAATGTTTCTTATGCCCTGGTTCAGTCCATTGACAGCACGTTGACCCTGGTGTACCATATTGTTCCAATTCACTCTATTCCTTGCACGCCTCTCACCCTCCTGTATGTTCAGGCCCTGATCACTCAGAATCTTTTTCACTCCATCGTTCCACCTCCAATTTGGTCTCCTGCTTCTCTATGTTCCCTTCACCTCTGACACATATATCCTCTGTCAACCTTTCCTCACTCATTCTCCCCATATGTCCAAACCATTTCAACACACCCTCTTCTGCTCTCTCAACCACACTCTTTTTATTTCCACACATCTCTCTTACCCTTTCATAACTTACTCGATCAAACCACCTCTCCAGTATTTTCTACAAATTTTTATTCAGGAGAATAAAGACGCATCTTGACAGTTCCATAATCTTATACATATACAAAACTGGTGGATCAATGAATTGGATGCTGAGAAGATTCACTACCCAATTGGCCCATCACTGGTGCTCTCTTGTCTTGAACTGATGAATCTTACAGCACCACTTCTGCTGCTGCTTTACCCCAGGTGAAGCTACCCATAGGTGAGGCTTTGGTTACACAGACATGATGTCATACACCACAGGAGCACTAGTGCTTTGGTAGTACATGTGGATGAGGAGGGACACTTCCCAAGAAAAAGTATGCAGATTCCATCCCAGAGAATAAACAAGACAAGAAAAGAAATTGAAGCAGCCCACATTGTTATTTAAAGAAACAAACACCAACAAAACAGGTGGTTTCACCTGGGCTAAAGCAGCAACAGAAATGGTTCTCTGTGATTGCTTAGCTTATGGCAAGCAAGTGCCAAGAATGGAACAATCAGTTAGCAACTCTTTTCAGTGTCCAGTTCCTTAATCCACCAGTTTTGCATAAAATCTTGTTAACCTTTCTGAATGTATCATTATTCTCCTGAAGAAGACTCTGAAAAACTAGACGAGAAAACTAAATTCTTGACTCTTCTCTCAGAGACTTTGACAGTACCCAACACATGGAGTTGTGCTGTATGATTAGAGATAAACATTATGAATTGGTATGTCTTTCACATTACAGTGTGACTATTATCATTCATCACCAAGGTTGTCATTTCAGTTGCATGGAAACCATATCAAAACATATGTTTTAGCACCTGATATTGGTGTACAAATCACTCACAAGAAAGACAAGTGAAGATGTGGGAGTATTGCATTTGTAGTTGATAAGTGCTAAGCAGTCTGGGAAGTGTCCTTGGCGAGCTCCCACAAAGCACAACCTGTGTGCAAGAACATTTATATATTATCAGTAACCCCAGAGAAGAGATAGCAGGCAGTAAATTGATGTGTGGTAGGCATGTTTTTTTTTTTAATATACCATGGGAATGGAAAAGATAGTTGAAAGATTTTCTTCCTGGACTTTATTCTGAATGATATAGTACATTTATTTAACTGCATTCTTTCCAAGGGCATACCTAGATTAGAGCACCTGGACAAGTATCTCATGAGAAATAATGAAATAGTTTTAAAAAATCCTTTTAAGTGACTTGGCATGAGGTTCTCTGGGAGACATCCCCTTTCTCCATATCCCTGCCACTTTAATTCCCCCTAGTCATCAAACTAACACAATCTTTGCATTTAAAAACTAAACCTAGATCATCCATCCTTGAGTCAAAAGGGAGGAATTAACGGTTGAGTGAGATTTTATTCTCATTTTTTTATACTTGATATCTGTTTCCCACGTTAGTGCCAGGGAACAGACAAAGAAAGGCCATATCTGCTCTCATACATTCTATAGTGCTCATGTGTAATGCCCTGAAACTTTTTTACTCTCATATCTAAAAATGAGAGCTTGAACATAAAAGGAAGTTGCCTTTGTCTAGTATAGTTTCATCACCCAGCATATATATATTGATGCCGAAGGAATTTACAAACAGAAGCTGTGGCTGGACTTATGAGTGACTCGTTTAAGTTCATACAGGGTCTTAAAAAGACTTATCCATTCCTTTTTTCAACAATGTATCTATCTATATCTGTGATGCCAGTTCCATTTGGAACTCCCTCATAGGGGTAGCCATGGCAGTAGTCTCCATAACTAGTGAACTCCAGTTCTGCTTCTTAGCCTTTAGTGCCTCAGCCTTAACAGGCCACAGGCAGAGGGCATCTCTAATGCAGTGTTTACTGAGGCTCCTACCTAATGTTCCTACTGATTACTTCTATCTAATGCTCCTACCAACTACTACTACCTACTGCACCTGCCTAGATGTTCTTACCTACTACTTCTATGTACTGCTCCTACCGTTTTGCCAAAAGGCAGGGCTAGCGCTTAGTGCTCACCACTGGAAAATCTAGGGTTATGAAGAATGAGCTGTGTTAGTTAAATCAGGTAAATGGAAACATTAACGAAGAATTTTACAGTACAACTTAAAATTGCCTGACTTCACACTGAGGTGAGCTTTGAATTAATTTCAGATAAAATGAATTTTAGGGAATTCTTTACCTGGAAGTGTTTTAAGTGTCCTGTCACAATCTTATGGTTAGCTTGCTAAAGCAGACTGGTGTAATGAGTTGGTCTACTAACGTGCCACATTAGATTATTTCTAAGAAACGTGTATTTACAAGGTTACTTAACAAATGAAAGAATCTTTAAATACAGCAAATGTAAGGCACTGAATCAATATTTCATAAAGAGATGACTGCCTTGTAAAACATGGCCATATTGTAAATAAATGATCTCAGTAATGGCTTGATGATAAATAAGGTGAGATTTGTTTGCTTGCCACCAGAGTAGACATGGTAGTGAAAGAATGGGAACAGGGATTATGTGCACTTAGAATTTCTTTATTGCAATCTAAAAGTTCCCAATTTTTAGCAGCTCATTCTACTTGTGGAACACAGGCCCCTTTAAGTGCACCTATCTTCAGTACATACAGTAGAAGAAAATGTGCATGTACGTGTAATAGAAGAAGCACACAGCAAAATGAAAAAAATATTCTTGATTGTAATTCTGCATGCTATAGTATAATTGTATATCCACAAGCACATTCTAAGTGATATCAACAAGTATTAGTACTGGAGAGAACAGACTTACCTCGATGATGTCATAATGTGCACAGACAAACCACCAAAGGCTGAGAGGGCTACTAAAATGGGCATCATCCAACTACCATAAGAGAGTACTGTATCTGCAAATGTCTGAAAAAATAACAGCAAGCAATGATACCGTATGGATCTCATGAAATAAGAATAAAGTATTCACAGAAAATATACATGACTGATCTACATGTAAGTTCTTTTCTGCAAGAAGAATAAACAACTTTGATGGAAAGTAAAGTATAGTCATATAAAGTGAGAATATACTGTTCCAATGAAAAATATTTGGAATACAATCTTTTGAATTAAGACATATTTTTAAATAGCACATCTGTAAAGATCACAATACTCAAGAAAACAAAAACTACATACCACAGCAATAGCATCTGAGGCTAACATAGCAGCTGGTGAAAGAACAGCTAAGTAACCTATGTTGGCCAGTACATACACCATTGTCACCAAAGGGAGGGAGATATAGATGGCTCGTGGCAAATTGCTGTGGAGAGATTAGATAGTGATGTCTGCTGTTGTTAGTATGCATATTATAAGTGAATTAATAGTGATTTTCTGCTGTTCATTCTTAATTGCCAAATTTACTGGCAGATGACCTGTGATGATTTGTAGTATAAATTCTAAAGCCAAACCAAACATACTTTATACTGTATAACATTGTGTGAGAGGTAGCATCCTCTCAGTTAAAAAGGTGCTAGTTTAATCTAGGGCCTATGATGTGACAGTAGGTTGAGATTATAAAATATTCTACCACTGTAATTGTGTTATGATACTTATGAGGCATACATTCTATATAAAAACACATATATTTTTTTTTTTATTTTCATACACATTTGCCTTTTCCTGCATTACTGAGGTAACATCAAGAGATGACTGAGCCTTCTTTTGGAAAAGTAAAACAGGAGGAGAGGATTTCCAGCCCTCCTGCTCCCACCCCTTTTATATGCATTCTGTGATATGCATGGAATACATGGGCAGGATTCTTTCTTCCCCTATCCCAAGGATGACATATATATATATTTATTTATTATATGTAATCAGTGTTTCCCACATTGGCGAGGTATTGCCAGGAAACAATGAAGAATGGCCTATCCACTCGTACACACACACATATATATACATAAACACCCACATACGCACATATACATACATATACATATCAACATATACATACACATACGCAGACACGTACATACACACACATGTACATATTCATACTTACTTGCCTTCATCCATTCTGTCGCTACCCCGCCTCACAGGAAACAGCTGCACTACCCCCTGCTTCAGTGAGGTAGCTCTAGGAAAACAGATAAGAAAGGGCAAGATCGTTTACACTCGGTCTCTAGCTGTCATGTGTAATGCACTGAAACCACAGCTTCCTATCCACATCCAGGCACCACAAGTGAAAAAGAGGGCAAATGAAAGTTGGGGTGAGAGAGTATCATTAAATTTTAGGGAGAATAAAAAGATGTTTTGGAAGGAGGTAAATAAAGTGCATAAGACAAGAGAACAAATGGGAACATTGGTGAAGGGAGCTATTGAGGTAATAACAAGTTGTGGTGAAGTGAGAAGGAGATGGAGTGAGTATTTTGAAGGTTTGTTGAATGTGTTTGATGATAGGGTAGCAGATGTAGGGTGTTTTAGTTGAGGTGGTGTGCAAAGTGAGATGGTCAGGGAGAATGGTTTGGTAAACAGAGAAGAGGTAGTGAAAGCTTTGTGGAAGATGAAAGCCGGTAAGGCGGTGGATTTGAATGGCATTGCAGTGGAATTTATGGAAAAAGGGGGTGACTGTGTAGTTTATTGATTGGTAAGGATATTCAATGTATGTATGGATTATGGTGAAGTGCCTGAGAATTGGCAGAATGCATGCATAGTGCCATTATACAATGGCAAAGGGGATAAAGGTGAATGTTCAAATTACAGAGGTATAAGTTTGTTGAGTACTCCTCGGAAATTATATAGGAGGGTATTGATTGAGAGGGTAAAGGCATGTACAGAGCATCAGACTGGGGAAGAGCTGTGTGGTTTCACAAGTGGCAGAGGATGTGTGGATCAGGTGTTTGCTTTGAAGAATGTATGTGAGAAACACCTAAAAAACAGATGGATTTGTATGTAGTATTTGTGGATCTGGAGAAGGCATATGATAGGGTTGATAAAGATGCTCTGTGGAAGGTATTAAGAATATATGGTGCGGGAGGCAAGTTGCTAGAAGCAGTGAAAAGTTTTCAACAAGAATGTAAGGCATGTATATGAGTAGGAAGAGAGGAAAGTGATTGGCTCCCAGTGAATGCGGTTTGCGGCAGGGGTGCGTGATGTTTCCATGGTTGTTTAATTTGTTTTTGGATGGGGTGGTTAGGGAGGTGAATGTGAGAGTTTTGGAGAGAGGGGCAAGTATGCAGTCTGTTGTGGATGAGAGGGCTTGGGAAATGAGTCAGTTGTTGTTTGCTGATGATACAGCACAGGTGGCTGAATTGGGTGAGAAACTGTAGAGGTTGGTGACTGAATATGGTAAAGTGTGTGAAAGATGAGAGCTGAGAGTAAATGTGAATAAGAGCAAGGTTATTAGGTTCAGTAGGGTTGAGGGACAAGTTAATTGGGAAGTATGTTTGAATGGAGAAAAACTGGAGGAAGTGAAGTGTTTTAGATATCTGGGAGTGAATTTAGCAGCAGATGGAACTATGGAAGCGGAAATGAGTCACAGGGTGAGGAGGGGACGAAGGTTCTGGGGGTGTTGAAGAAAGTGTGGAAGGCGAGAATGTCATCTTGGAGAGCAAAAATGGTTATGTTTGTAGAAATAGTGGTTCCAACAATGTTATATGGTTGCAAGGCATGGGCTGTAGATAGGGCTGTGCAGAGGAGGGTGTATGTGTTGGGAATGAGGTATTTGAGGACAATATGTGGTGTGAGGTGGTTTGATTGAGTAAGGAATGAAAGGGTAAGAGAGATGTGTGGTAATAAAAAGAGTGTGGTTGAGAGAGCAGAAGAGGGTGTTTTGAAATGGTTTGATCACATGAAGAGAATGAGTGAGGAAAGATTGACCAAGAGGATATATGTGTCAGAGGTGGAGGGAATGAGGAGAAGTGGGAGACCGAATTGGAGGTGGAAAGGTGGAGTGAAAAAGATTTTGAGTGATCGGGGCCTGAACATGCAGGAGGGTGAAAGGTGTGCAAGGAATAGAGTGAATTGGAACGATGTGGTATACCGGGGTCCACGTGCTGTCAATGGATTGAACCAGGGCATGTGAAGTGTCTGGGGTAAACCATGGAAAGTTCTGTGGGGCCTGGATGTGGAAAGGGAGCTGTGGTTTCGGTGCATTATTACCTGACAGCTAGAGACTGAGTGTGAACGAATGGGGCCTTTGTTGTCTTTTCCTAGCGCTACCTCGCACACATGAGGGGGGAGGGGGATGTTATTCCATGTGTGGCGAGGTGGCGATGGGAATAAATAAAGGCAGACAGTATGAATTATGTACATGCGTATATATGTATATGTCTGTGTGTGTATATATATGTGTACATGGAGATGTATAGGTATGTATATTTGTGTGTGTGGACGTGTATGTATATACATGTGTATGTGGGTGGGTTGGGTCATTCTTTCGTCTGTTTCCTTGCGCTACCTCGCTAACGCGGGAGACAGCGACAAAGCAAAATAAATAAATAAGTAAATGATATATATATATATATATATATATATATATATATATATATATATATATATATATATATATATATCTCAATATCATTATCACATAATATCCTCCAACAGCCAGGATTCGAACCCAGGGGGTAGTGATGATGCTTCTTGTTGGGCTGGGTAGTGCCGGGAATGGATGAATGCAAGCATATATATTTTTTTTTTTTTTTTTTTTTTTTTTTTATACTTTGTCGCTGTCTCCCGCGTTTGCGAGGTAGCGCAAGGAAACAGACGAAAGAAATGGCCCAACCCCCCCCCCCATACACATGTACATACACACGTCCACACACGCAAATATACATACCTACACAGCTTCCATGGTTTACCCCAGACGCTTCACATGCCTTGCTTCAATCCACTGACAGCACGTCAACCCCTGTATACCACATGACTCCAATTCACTCTATTCTTGCCCTCCTTTCACCCTCCTGCATGTTCAGGCCCCGATCACACAAAATCTTTTTCACTCCATCTTTCCACCTCCAATTTGGTCTCCCTCTTCTCCTCGTTCCCTCCACCTCCGACACATATATCCTCTTGGTCAATCTCTCCTCACTCATTCTCTCCATGTGCCCAAACCATTTCAAAACACCCTCTTCTGCTCTCTCAACCACGCTCTTTTTATTTCCACACATCTCTCTTACCTTTACGTTACTTACTCGATCAAACCACCTCACACCACACATTGTCCTCAAACATCTCATTTCCAGCACATCCATCCTCCTGCGCACATCTCTATCCATAGCCCACGCCTCGCAACCATACAGCATTGTTGGAACCACTATTCCCTCAAACATACCCATTTTTGCTTTCCGAGATACTGTTCTCGACTTCCACACATTTTTCAAGGCTCCCAAAATTTTCGCCCCCTCCCCCACCCTATGATCCACTTCCGCTTCCATGGTTCCATCCGCTGACAGATCCACTCCCAGATATCTAAAACACTTCACTTCCTCCAGTTTTTCTCCATTCAAACTCACCTCCCAATTGACTTGACCCTCACCCCTACTGTACCTAATAACCTTGCTCTTATTCACATTTACTCTCAACTTTCTTCTTCCACACACTTTACCAAACTCAGTCACCAGCTTCTGCAGTTTCTCACATGAATCAGCCACCAGCGCTGTATCATCAGCGAACAACAATTGACTCACTTCCCAAGCTCTCTCATCCCCAACAGACTTCATACTTGCCCCTCTTTCCAGGACTCTTGCATTTACCTCCTTTACAACCCCATCCATAAACAAATTAAACAACCATGGAGACATCACACACCCCTGCCGCAAACCTACATTCACTGAGAACCAATCACTTTCCTCTCTTCCTACACGTACACATGCCTTACATCCTCGATAAAAACTTTTCACTGCTTCTAACAACTTGCCTCCCACACCATATATTCTTAATACCTTCCACAGAGCATCTCTATCAACTCTATCATATGCCTTCTCCAGATCCATAAATGCTACATACAAATCCATTTGCTTTTCTAAGTATTTCTCACATACATTCTTCAAAGCAAACACCTGATCCACACATCCTCTACCACTTCTGAAACCGCACTGCTCTTCCCCAATCTGATGCTCTGTACATGCCTTCACCCTCTCAATCAATACCCTCCCATATAATTTACCAGGAATACTCAACAAACTTATACCTCTGTAATTTGAGCACTCACTCTTATCCCCTTTGCCTTTGTACAATGGCACTATGCACGCATTCCGCCAATCCTCAGGCACCTCACCATGAGTCATACATACATTAAATAACCTTACCAACCAGTCAACAATACAGTCACCCCCTTTCTTAATAAATTCCACTGCAATACCATCCAAACCTGCTGCCTTGCCGGCTTTCATCTTCCGCAAAGCTTTTACTACCTCTTCTCTGTTTACCAAATCATTTTCCCTAACCCTCTCACTTTGCACACCACCTCGACCAAAACACCCTATATCTGCCACTCTGTCATCAGACACATTCAACAAACCTTCAAAATATATATATATATATATATATATATATATATATATATATATATATATATATATATATATATATATATATATTTGTGTGTAGCATTTATAGATCTGGAGAAGGCATATGATAGAGTTGATAGAGATGCTCTGTGGAAGGTATTAAGAATATATGGTGTGGGAGGAAAGTTGTTAGAAGCAGTGAAAAGTTTTTATCGAGGATGTAAGGCATGTGTACGTGTAGGAAGGGAGGAAAGTGATTGGTTCTCAGTGAATGTAGGTTTGCGGCAGGGGTGTGTGATGTCTCCATGGTTGTTTGATTTGTTTATGGATGGGGTTGTTAGGGAGGTAAATGCAAGAGTTTTGGAAAGAGGGGCAAGTATGAAGTCTGTTGGGGATGAGAGAGCTTGGGAAGTGAGTCAGTTGTTGTTTGCTGATGACACAGCGCTGGTGGCTGATTCATGTGAGAAACTGCAGAAGCTGGTGACTGAGTTTGGTAAAGTGTGTGGAAGAAGAAAGTTAAGAGTAAATGTGAATAAGAGCAAGGTTATTAGGTACAGTAGGGTTGAGGGTCAAGTCAATTGGGAGGTGAGTTTGAATGGAGAAAAACTGGAGGAAGTGAAGTGTTTTAGATATCTGGGAGTGGATCTGGCAGCGGATGGAACCATGGAAGCGGAAGTGGATCATAGGGTGGGGGAGGGGGCGAAAATTCTGGGGGCCTTGAAGAATGTGTGGAAGTCGAGAACATTATCTCGGAAAGCAAAAATGGGTATGTTTGAAGGAATAGTGGTTCCAACAATGTTGTATGGTTGCGAGGCGTGGGCTATGGATAGAGTTGTGCGCAGGAGGATGGATGTGCTGGAAATGAGATGTTTGAGGACAATGTGTGGTGTGAGGTGGTTTGATCGAGTGAGTAACGTAAGGGTAAGAGAGATGTGTGGAAATAAAAAGAGCGTGGTTGAGAGAGCAGAAGAGGGTGTTTTGAAGTGGTTTGGGCACATGGAGAGGATGAGTGAGGAAAGATTGACCAAGAGGATATATGTGTCGGAGGTGGAGGGAACAAGGAGAAGAGGGAGACCAAATTGGAGGTGGAAAGATGGAGTGAAAAAGATTTTGTGTGATCGGGGCCTGAACATGCAGGAGGGTGAAAGGAGGGCAAGGAATAGAGTGAATTGGAGCGATGTGGTATACCGGGGCTGACGTGCTGTCAGTGGATTGAATCAAGGCATGTGAAGCGTCTGGGGTAAACCATGGAAAGCTGTGTAGGTATGTATATTTGCATGTGTGGACGTATGCATATACATGTGTATGGGGGGGGGTTGAGCCATTTCTTTCGTCTGTTTCCTTGCGCTACCTCGCAAACGCGGGAGACAGCGACAAAGTATAAAAAAAAAAAATATATATATATATGTAGGTTTGCGGCAGGGTTGTGTGATGTCTC
The DNA here is from genome assembly GCF_036320965.1 of Panulirus ornatus. Classification (NCBI taxonomy): domain Eukaryota; kingdom Metazoa; phylum Arthropoda; class Malacostraca; order Decapoda; family Palinuridae; genus Panulirus; species Panulirus ornatus. The sequence goes on from NC_092264.1 coordinate 3,042,248, forward strand.
CATGGTTGTTTAATTTGTTTATGGATGGGGTTGTTAGGGAGGTGAATGCAAGAGTTTTGGAAAGAGGGGCAAGTATGAAGTCTGTTGGGGATGAGAGAGCTTGGGAAGTGAGTCAGTTGTTGTTCGCTGATGATACAGCGCTGGTGGCTGATTCATGTGAGAAACTGCAGAAGCTGGTGACTGAGTTTGGTAAAGTGTGTGAAAGAAGAAAGTTAAGAGTAAATGTGAATAAGAGCAAGGTTATTAGGTACAGTAGGGTTGAGGGTCAAGTCAATTGGGAGGTGAGTTTGAATGGAGAAAAACTGGAGGAAGTGAAGTGTTTTAGATATCTGGGAGTGGATCTGGCAGCGGATGGAACCATGGAAGTGGAAATGGATCATAGGGTGGGGGAGGGGGTGAAAATTCTGGGAGCCTTGAAGAATGTGTGGAAGTCGAGAACATTATCTCGGAAAGCAAAAATGGGTATGTTTGAAGGAATAGTGGTTCCAACAATGTTGTATGGTTGCGAGGCGTGGACTATGGATAGAGTTGTGCGCAGGAGGATGGATGTGCTGGAAATGAGATGTTTGAGGACAATGTGTGGTGTGAGGTGGTTTGATCGAGTAAGTAACGTAAGGGTAAGAGAGATGTGTGGAAATAAAAAGAGCGTGGTTGAGAGAGCAGAAGAGGGTGTTTTGAAATGGTTTGGTCACATGGAGAGAATGAGTGAGGAAAGATTGACCAAGAGGATATATGTGTCGGAGGTGGAGGGAACGAGGAGAAGAGGAAGACCAAATTGGAGGTGTAAAGATGGAGTGAAAAAGATTTTGTGTGATCGGGGCCTGAACATGCAGGAGGTTGAAAGGAGGGCAAGGAATAGAGTGAATTGGAGCGATGTGGTATACCGGGGTTGACGTGCTGTCAGTGGATTGAATCAAGGCATGTGAAGCGTCTGGGGTAAACCATGGAAAGCTGTGTAGGTATGTATATTTGCGTGTGTGGACGTATGTATATACATGTGTATGGGAGTGGGTTGGGCCATTTCTTTCGTCTGTTTCCTTTCGCTACCTCGCAAACGCGGGAGACCGACAAAGCAGAAAAAAGAAAAAAAAAAAAATGTGTATATATGTGTATAAGTATGTATATGTTTTATGTTGATATGTATGTATATGTGTGTATATGGGCGTTTATGTATATTGTGTATATGAGTGGATGGGCCAATCTTTTTCTGTTTACTGGCATTACCTCGCTGATGTGAGAAACAGCGATTATGTATAAAAGTAATAATAATAATTTTCTTTCTTGCTTTTCATGATTGACTGTTATTTCCCATGTTAGCAAAGTAGTGCAAGGAACAGATGAAGAAAGGTTGCATCTGCTCACAACCATTCTGTAGCTTTCATATGTAATGCAATGAAGCCACAGTATAATAAGTATAAAAAATCTTGCTGCGAATGAACCACATCATGTCACCCCTGAAATTGACAAGAGCTCAGAAACAACATGAGTTTCTGATGTCTTTGCACTATATTTTATTCAGAATAAATTATTTGCATAGCCTCCTTTTTCCATATTAGTTTTCTGCAGACTTCTTTATCTGTATCACTAGGTACATTCCTGAGCCCTTTAGATCCTTTGATCAACAGAAGTAGTAAAAGGATCTTTTTCTTCATCCTCAGTGACCACATGCTTAAAAGCAATTTTGATAAAAGAGTGCATGGTTGGAAAAGAAAAGAAGTATATGTCTCTACTTTCTCTGTGTACTCTGCAGCCATTTGACTTGAAGGTCCACTGACCTTACATTGCTTTAAATATATTTTCTTGGCAATGAGCTTGTGAGTAAGTCACATTAGTATATCAATATAACATGGTTGCTTCCTTAGACTGCATCACCACTTAGTTTGATATTTTTTGAGTTTCATAATGCCCAAAATGGTCCAGGGGGGTTAGCTTTTTCAGCCTAAAGAAGGCTGTAGGTTTTCCAGGTATAAGTAGGCTAAGTTTGAGAGATTTTAGCTCAGAGTATCTGCTGACTATGTCTTGCATTTTACTTTATTCAGTGTATTTCCACTTCAGAACTTCAGAAGAAAAGCTCTTTTCAATCAATACTGAAAGAACTAGCAATGTCTTTTTTTTTGTCTCGGGTAGATAATGATATGGCACATTTAGTTACTTCTAAATAACTCAATAATTCCTTCAAGATACATTTTTCTAAATATTTTGTAAGCCCCATTATGTATCTTTAGATTCTGATGAGAAGTTGACAAAAAGAATGCTTGAACCAGAAAAGCACCAAAAATAATTCTAATATCATCACCATAGGTTGCTGGAGACTTACACAAATGGGTTCTGCAGTTCTTCTGTCATAAAATTCAGGTAGTTCCATCCAGCATAAGAAAAAATGCCTGAGTAGAAAGACACAGCAATCTGTCCAGGTTCTCTTGTTGTGCCCTCAAATGCATTATGGAAGTTCTGAGTGTTTCCTAAGAAAGAAAAGAGAAATCCCTGTAACTATATAACAAATAAAAGAATGATATGTGAAGAAACAGTAATGGCTGGGAATGGGAAAAATGTTAAAAGTCTTATGATGTAAAGACAGCTTAAAAGATTGGGACCCAAGAAGTATAAAATCTCCAAACCTTTAATGCACAAACATTAATTACAAAAATAATCACAAGTATAAGCATTGACCACAAGTGCTGAGGATTGATCTCAGCACTAGCTGTGAAATTATTACCAATGGTCTTCAATGCAGGTACATTATTGGGAAATGAAGAGAGCAGTGGAATCCCTACATTGTTTTTTTGGGATTTATAAATAGGCCCGATAAATGACAATAGCACTGGTGACAATTGTAAAGTGAGACAGATCATAAGTAAACTGGCCGTTGAATGAGTGTTTAGAGAGGACTGTGGTTTCAACGCATTACACATGACAGCTGGAAAATGGGTATGAATGAATGAGGCCTTTTCTTCATCTGTTCCTGGCACTAAATTGCTAATGCAGGAAATAGTGAACGAGAGTGAAAGAAAAAAAGAAGAGTAAAGGATCTTATAAAAGATGACAGCAATGTGTTCAGGATCGTTTTAATTATACCATGATTAGTGTAAGAAAAAGAAAAGGTACTTAGATAACAGTAACATATGTTACTATGGATTACACAGTTGAGAGTGCCCATCAACTGCCTCATCAGAGAGGGACTGGTACCAGGCAATGAAATCTGAAAACATATTCAATTTCTTTTCTGTTGCAGTCTGCTTAATTAGAGCTGTAAAAGGCAGAGATTAAATTCTTTGGCAATGCTTCAACAGGACCATAGCAAGAAATGACCTTGGTGATCCTGATGATGGATTTTCACCATATGTGAAGATCACAAAATGAAAATTGGATCAGCTTCCCTATTATGGGTAGCTCAGCCCATAATAGGGAAATGTCTTCAATTACTAGTAAATGAATTCCCTTCAAGTCTATAAACAACAGGATCTGGACCAGTCATATCCTGTTAGTGTCATATTAGCTAGAGAATGGATGTGAGCGGATGCAACCTTTCTTCGTCTGTTCATGGCATTACCTCATTAACACAGGAAACGGAAATCAAGTATGAAAATATACAGGATGAAGGCAAACAAGTATGAATATGTGCATGTGTATATACGTATATGTCTGTGTATGTGTATGTATAAGTGCGTGTATAAGCATTTATGTATATATATGTGTATATGAGTGGATGGGCCATTCTTTTTTAATTTGCTGCTATTGGACTGAACCAGGTCATGTGAAGCAACTGAGATGAACCATGGTAAGGTCTTTGGGGCCTGTTTGTGGAGTGGTAGCTGTGGTTTTGATGCATTACACAATACAGCTAGAGAATAGATCTCAGTGAGTGGTACCTTTCTTTATCTTTTCCTGGAGTTATCTCACTTATGCAGGAAACTCTGATCGAGTAGGAAAGAAAAAGTATGAGATTTATATTTTTCCATACCTGTTCACCTTTTCCCTTATTAGTGAAGTAGCACCAGGTACAGATGAAAATTGGATGCATTCACACATCCATTTTTAGCTGTCATGTGCAGTGCACCAAAATCATATGAACAACCAGAGGGACAAAAAAAAAAATTCCTTTAATTTCCTTGACAAATAATTTATCTGCTCCACTCTACCTACAGTATCTCTCCTATGTATCACCCTTACAAAAGTAAAGATGACAGTGCTGCAAACACTTAGAAAAATCACTGGCTATCCAGCAATCACAAACAACACCAACACAATTAAACAAAGACCCTCCCAATACAGTCTCATTTCAACATGTTCAGCATCAGTTTTATGCAGTAACAGTTGACTCTTCCCACCCAAACCACTCCAACCCCAACCACTAACCCCTCACACCGCAGTAACCTCTGCCCAAAGATGCCCCCAACCCCAGCAAACAGAACATTGACAGAACACAGATACTTAAATAATCTGGAATGCATGAAACAAATGATTAACTAACTCAGTCCTTAACTTCAACTTTTCGGATATACCCCCATCAGAAATCACACTCCCTAGACAAACGAGTCACATTTTTTTTTGCTTATGATCAGGATATCATCCATCACTACACTACAAAGACCATTTCAGTATATCCCTAGACTTTTCATGCCCACAATACAACTACCATAAAGAAGACACAAAGCACTTACTACTAAATATTCCTGCACTTTCTGCACAGAGACACACACACATCACAATTCATGACCTGTGGTCCTGACCATGGACATGCCCAGATTCCTGAGTGCTGCAGGAGCTTCATATGGATAGAAGGGACTCCTGGGTCAGGAAAGTAAGGGGGGATGCTATTTCATGTGTGGCAGGGTGGTAACGGGAATGGATGAAGGCAGCAAGTATGAATTATGTACACGTGTATATATGTATATGTCTGTGTATGTATATGTATGTATACATTGAAATGTATTGGTATGTATATGTGCATGTGTGGGCGTTTATGTATATACATGTGTATGTGGGTGGGTTAGGCCATTCTTTCATCTGATTCCTTGTGCTACCTTGCTAACATGGGAGGCAGCGATAAAGTATAATAAATATAGATATATATTGGAAAGATCACAAATGAGCACATGATCAAATAAATTCCTTTTACTTTCTCTTGGATTTGAAGAATGTATGTGAGAAATACTTAGAAAAGCAAATGGATTTGTATGTGGCATTTATGGATCTGGAGAAGGCATATGATAGAGTTGATAGAGATGCTCTGTGGAAGGTATTAAGAATATATGGTGTGGGAGGCAAGTTGTTAGAAGCAGTGAAAAGTTTTTATCGAGGATGTAAGGCATGTGTACGTGTAGGAAGAGAGGAAAGTGATTGGTTCTCAGTGAATGTAGGTTTGCGGCAGGGGTGTGTGATGTCTCCATGGTTGTTTAATTTGTTTATGGATGGGGTTGTTAGGGAGGTGAATGCAAGAGTTTTGGAAAGAGGGGCAAGTATGAAGTCTGTTGGGGATGAGAGAGCTTGGGAAGTGAGTCAGTTGTTGTTCGCTGATGATACAGCGCTGGTGGCTGATTCATGTGAGAAACTGCAGAAGCTGGTGACTGAGTTTGGTAAAGTGTGTGAAAGAAGAAAGTTAAGAGTAAATGTGAATAAGAGCAAGGTTATTAGGTACAGTAGGGTTGAGGGTCAATTCAATTGGGAGGTGAGTTTGAATGGAGAAAAACTGGAGGAAGTGAAGTGTTTTAGATATCTGGGAGTGGATCTGGCAGCGGATGGAACCATGGAAGCGGAAGTGGATCATAGGGTGGGGGAGGGGGCGAAAATTCTGGGAGCCTTGAAGAATGTGTGGAAGTCGAGAACATTATCTCGGAAAGCAAAAATGGGTATGTTTGAAGGAATAGTGGTTCCAACAATGTTGTATGGTTGCGAGGCGTGGGCTATGGATAGAGTTGTGCGCAGGAGGATGGATGTGCTGGAAATGAGATGTTTGAGGAAAATGTGTGGTGTGAGGTGGTTTGATCGAGTGAGTAACGTAAGGGTAAGAGAGATGTGTGGAAATAAAAAGAGTGTGGTTGAGAGAGCAGAAGAGGGTGTTTTGAAGTGGTTTGGGCACATGGAGAGGATGAGTGAGGAAAGATTGACCAAGAGGATATATGTGTCGGAGGTGGAGGGAGCAAGGAGAAGAGGGAGACCAAATTGGAGGTGGAAAGATGGAGTGAAAAAGATTTTGTGTGATCGGGGCCTGAACATGCAGGAGGGTGAAAGGAGGGCAAGGAATAGAGTGGATTGGAGCGATGTGGTATACTGGGGTTGACGTGCTGTCAGTGGATTGAATCAAGGCATGTGAAGCGTCTGGGGTAAACCATGGAAAGCTGTGTAGGTATGTATATTTGCGTGTGTGGACGTATGTATATACATGTGTATGGGGGGGGTTGGGCCATTTCTTTCGTCTGTTTCCTTGCGCTACCTCGCAAACGCGGGAGACAGCGACAAAAAAAAAAAAAAAAAAAAAAAATATATATATATATATATATATATATATGTCAATGGATTGAACCAGGGCATGTGAAGCCTCTGGGGTAAACCATGGAAAGTTCTGTGGGGCCTGGATGTGAAAAGGGAACTGTGGTTTCGGTGCATTATTACATGACAACTGGAGACTGAGTGTGAATGTATGGGGCCTTTGTTATCTTTTCCTAGCGCTACCTTGCACACATGAGGGGGGAGGGGGTTGTTATTCCATGTGTGGCGGGGTGGCGATGGGAATAAATAAAGGCAGACTATGAATTATGTACATGTGTATATATGTATATGTCTGTGTGTGTATATATATATGTGTACATTGAGATGTATAGGTATGTATATTTGCGTGTGTGGACGTGTATGTATATACATGTTCATGTGGGTGGGTTGGGCCATTCTTTCGTCTGTTTCCTTGCACTACCTCGCTAACGCGGGAGACAGCGACAAAGCAAAATGAAAAAAAAATAAAATAAATATATATACAATGTTGTTCCAACAATGTTGTATGGTTGCGAGGCGTGGGCTATGGATAGAGTTGTGTGCAGGAGGGTGGATGTGCTGGAAATGAGATGTTTGAGGACAATATGTGGTGTGAGGTGGTTTGATCGAGTAAGTAATGTAAGGGTAAGAGAGATGTGGAAATAAAAAGAGCGTGGTTGAGAGAGCAGAAGAGAGTGTTTTGAAATGGTTTGGGCACATGGAGAGAATGAGTGAGGAAAGATTGACCAAGAGGATATATGTGTTGGAGGTGGAGGGAACGAGAAGTGGGAGACCAAATTGGAGGTGGAAAGATGGAGTGAAAAAGATTTTGAGTGATCAGGGGCTGAACATGCAGGAGGGTGAAAGGCGGGCAAGAATAGAGTGAATGGGATCGATGTGGTATACCAGGGTCGACGTGCTGTCAGTGGATTGAATCAGGGCATGTGAAGTGTCTGGGGTAAACCATGTAGTTTTGTGGTGCCTGGATGTGAAAAGGGAGCTTTGGTTTTGAGGCATTAGACATGACAGCTAGGGACTGAGTGTGAATGAATGTGGCCTTTGTTGTCTTTTCCTAGCGCTACTTCGCACGCGCGCGGGGAGGGAGGTGCCATTGCAAGTGTGGCAGGGTGGCAATTGGAATAGATGAAGGCAGCAAGTATGAATGTGTACATGTATATGTCTGCGTATATATATGTATGTGTACGTTGAAATGTATAGGTATGTATATGTGCATGTGTGGGCGTTTATGTATATACATGTGTATGTGGGTGGGTTGGGCCATTCTTTCATCTGTTTCCTTGCGCTACCTCACTGATGCAGGAGACAGCAATAGAGTGTAATAGAAAAATAATAATAATAAAAAAAAGTTCATATGTGTGTCTGCACCAAGGGGCTGGATTTTGATACACAGTGAAGTCATAATGAAGTAACTTACCCATACAAAGGTGTACGAGGCCAGCAATAATAACAATAAGAAGAGCACCAATTTTGGTCGCCATAAACACATCTTGGAGCTTGGTAGTTACACGGACATTCCAGCAATTGATGAATGTTAGGAAACCTATAGAAATAAAAAAAATCCAGTATTGTAAGATTATTTTATTACAGATAATTCAAAACAGGGTGCTTATTTTGCTACTGTGTATTCAGTGTTCCAGTGTACTAGAACGCCATTTAACTAGCTTTTAATGCACTATCTAGGAACTTGTCCGCTCTGTTGAGTTTGTAGATTTGGAGAGGAGCTCTAATGTTGGATAATGCAACTCCAAAATGCCATGGTTTTAGGAGGTTACTACCTCTCTAACACTGCTGACCAGTGAAGACATGCCAATTTTTTTGGAAACATCTGAGACAATACTGCATCTCACACATCCCATCTTTTTACTAAAAGATTTGAGGACTAAGTGTGTTATCAGCTATATTTAAGCTAAATCATATATCATGATACAGTTTATTCCACAAACTGTATATCTAATTTTCTGTTAGTTACAGCAACTGTCTGTATGTACCATAAGTGAAGCCTATAGAATGGAACACATATGTACCTTTGCTTTCCTAACCCAGGAGTCCTTTCAGTGTAGCCCCCACAGTGGTGAGGAAGCTTGCCAAATACAACAGGATGGACCATAGTTCATAAAGTATGGTGATTTTGTGTGTATGTGTGTGTTTGTGGGTTGTGTGTAGGGAAACTAAGGAGTATTTGTTAAGTGTCCTCATTATGGAAATGGCATCTTAGGCACGAAGAGCCTTGTGATGTACTTAAATGATGTTTGAAGTGTTGGAGTGATGGGTAGTGTCTAGACTGCAGACAGAAAAGGAGGAGGAAGACTAGATCTCCTGGTAAGGGAAAGTTGTGTTTCAATAAAAATTGGAAGATGGCCTATTTAGACAGTACTTATTGGAAAGGATAACCGCAAGAAAGAAGTACATATTGATGTTCATGTTATATAAAACTACAAAGAAAATTGACATCCCAGAACAAACATACATTAATAATAGTGAAGAAACAATCAGGATGGTATATGAAGCAGTAAGACATGCACTTCTCATATGTGGTAAAGCATGGGTGAAAAACCGGCAGCCTGCAGGCAGCACATGGCCCCTAACCACATGATCTGCAGCCAAGAATGCCCTATGTAAGATTAACCACACCATCATCAAATTACCAATTACTCAATTTTTATAAATGCTTGCCTTAAGATCAGTGTTCATACTTGCATAAGAAGGCTACTGTTTATGTATGTTTACTTGGTTCCTCTCACATCTACTAACAGACACTCTCTTTCATGAATCTTACTAAGACAGAGAGTTGATCCAGACTGAACAATGACAGTCTACACCTAATTCTGCAAATGTGAACTCCAAAATTTGATCCTTATATCCAGAAAATTCTTTTAGAAGTGCCGTATTGAGTCACACTGAGAAACAATTCTCTGAATGGTGAGTTCATTTTGATACTGCACTATATGATTTTACACTAATGAATGTTAAGACATTCTTTCATCATTCTGTGATCAACAAGCTATTGTTGAGTATGAACTGAAGCTCCTTTGCATTAAGTAATGAGAAATTATGGCGATACATATTTCAGCTGTAGAATTTATGGCATGTATAAGATCTGTGGCCTCCTGATCTGATGAGTTGGTCTACTGATGTGACCACATAAGGCAAATGGTTGGGCAACCCTTAAGTAAAGTATTATGGGGGAATCTAGATTCTCGTGGTGACAGAATCGTGGACACATAAGTTCTTACAGTGTATAAGTGAAAATTTCCTTTACTGCATGTGAATGAACAAACTTGGAGAGGGACTGATACACCATCATTACTAAATCTTATGTTTATACATACCAGCACGAATATGGTAAATATCATATATGATTCAGAATTTGAAAAAGTGATCACGTAATGCTTAAATCTGATTATGTGGTATGTCCTAGATGTATGTAAATGATTTGCCAGAATGATTGGAATCTTACTGGAATATGTTTGCAGATGATGCCAAGGTAAAGAGGGAAGTGAAAAGTGAGGATGACTGCATCGACGTACAGGAGACTTAGATAAACTCAGAAATTGATATGATACTTAGTTGATGAAATTCAACTCGAGTAAGTGTACAGTAATGAGGATGGGACACAGTGAAAGAAGGCCCTAGTATGAATATCTAGCAGGAAATAAGCTGATGGAGTCCTTGTTTGAGAAGAACTTTGGAGTTTACATCATTCCTAACTTGTGAACAGGTCAGAGTCCTATATTAGGTGGACAGTATTGGAGACAAACTGTCTATTGGAAATAACAGAGTAGCTTTCAAGTACATGAATAAGGATATATTCAGAAAGCAGTTCACATCCTGCATAAGGCAAAAGCATCTAGATGTCTCAAGTTTAATCACTGCACATAGAGAAGCATAACACCACGGAGTGTTACCACATTCATTTCAACTCTTATTAACCATACTAATGATGATAAAGCAGTACTATAGACTTACCTTGGTGATTTTTTCATTAGAGCAGATAAAAAAAGAATAAGGTAATTTGCTTCATCATAAATTTTTTCTTAAAGATGGAAAATTTCGGATATTTCCACATCACAGGTTCACTTGGTCAAGTGTAGTTGGTTCTCCAGAACAGGTTTGCTTCACCTTTCAACACAGAAGGCTTTATTCTGTTTACAGCACAAATATTCAAGCTCATTAGTACTTTGCATGGATCACTGTTGTTCATCATCATCCACTAACTGTCTGCAAACTTTACTTATTTTAATATCCTCAGAAACCACAGAGCCGAATGAACCAAACTTTAACAGAAATGATCTATCAATGGTTTTTTATTAAATTTCTTTATTTCATTCCAATGAAGCTTCTAATAAAGCTACATTAGGGAAAAATGGGCTCAAACTGGCCAAAATCTAAAAAGACATTTTTAATTGAAGCCATAGAACAATTTGAACCAAAGCTTTAGAAATCTAATTACCAGGTGGTCCTCTAACACATTTCCTTACTTTGTAAAAGTCTGACATCCACTATCTGCCAGGCCACTGACAGCCACATGAGTATTCATAAGCTCTCCTGAGCCTTTTTTGTTCCTGGAACAAATGATGAGATTTTAAAGACAGTACAACTTGAGTGGCTAAGATATGTAGATAGTTGTCTCAGTTGAATTTTAACTTAGGATCAAATGGTGGTGCACCATGAGACAAGAGGGAACACTTTCGGAGTCTCCTGTTCTTGCTTAAATGGTGGTTTACTCTTGGGCTGTTTTCTAACTTTCTGGTAGGAAAAAGGGATACTTTTAAGTGTAGCCACAGGAAAAATCTACCTATGGTAGAGGAGAAGATGTTTAAAGAAAGCTTTACATCATATTGGAAAATAGTTTCACAGCTGTACAATAAATATATGTTAGGCCTCGGTATAGGTCAAAGTTTCAAAACCAAAATATTTTTATCTTGGGATGGATCTCAAAGTTTCTGGTTTGAATGATGATAGAGGTTATGGCTATTTTGATCCTCTTAACAGCCTCCAGGTTGGCTCCTCCATTCTTTCTGGAAGGTTTGGCTCCAGCTGATCTTGATGAACTGAAGGAAAGGTGAGACTCCATCTGACTTTTTGTATGAGAGTGGTTCTTGGGTTCTGTTTCGTGGTCAAGAGCATCTTTCTAGTGATGTGCCTGAGCTGGACATCATTTTACAGAGAACCTGGTTTTCTATTCACAGGGTTATCTCTTCCTCAGTCTTCTTTCTGGGAGAAAGAATCCCGATTGCAAATACTCAAAAAAGTGAAATGTTGGTCTTTACTTTCTTGGAAGATACCTCAGATCTTTCAAATAATTCCATGTTATCTTGAAGAAGAATATGCTCTTCTTTTAATTGCTGTACTGATTTTTTCTTTTATTTGGGTAGACTTTCTAGCCCACTCTTTTCCAAGCTTCAAAGGCTAATATGACTTTACTATCCTTAAAAAGCTTTTGGTGGCTTTTAGTGACAATTCCAAACATTTTTAAACTTTCCACAGAGATTACTTATGAACAAAGGGTCCCAGCACTGATTCCTGAGTGAAGCCACTTGTCACTCTTAACTGCGCTCGAAAAGGTTTTTGTGACATTTGCTGACTGACCCTACGTTGCACCATTAATTATTCTTGGAAAGATTCCCTGTGACATGTGTCACACTGATGTGGGAAAAAATTTCTTTGCAAATAAGTGCATGAAACACTGAAAAAAGGTACTATAAAATGACATAAATGCAAAAACTGTCAGTACCATTAAGAACTGACTTGAGAAATTTTCCACCAGTTCAGGGAACTCCTGAATCCATATGGGAAAATAAATTTCTATCTATGTTGGAGGCTCCAGTCATGGACAAAAGTTCACATCAAGGCCAGGCCTTAGGTGCAATAAAAAAAAAAAAAGGATTACGAAGGGGGAAAAGAAGAGAAGGGAATGTATTTATGAATTTTGGAGAAGTGAAAAACCTCACTTTTGAAATGTGTCAGGTCATAGTTGTTGAGAAAGACATAGAGAATAGAGAGTCCTAAAGCTTTGACGTGTACGGAAAGAAACGGTTACAAAAACAGCCAACCCTTGAGTTGCGAGTGGCCACAGAGTAATCATGTGGCACAGCAGCTTGTCAAGTATTGCATGGTCTACCTAGCGGTAGGGGCACACAAGCAGCCAGTTATTGGGGCAAAGACCAAAGTAATACCAATAGAAGAGGGAAAATGAACCAACATTGCAGCATGGGGCAAGCAAGTCAAGTTTTGACGTTTGCTTGGGAGAGTTTATAAATCTGACCACTTTCGACTCAATGCTGCCAAGTACAGATGCTGAGCTAAATGATCCCAGGTATAACAGACACCATACAAGGACTGATCAGTCCTCTGTATTAATGGTGTAACTGTTCAGAAGAAAAGAAATTTTGACATGTAAATGGGATTCCCAGTTTCTAGAACCATCAGCTCTAAGAGCAAGCCTGAGACAGTTGAATTCCTGAAAAAAGGTTCGGTGAGAAAGTACATAGATGGCATTTAACAGAAGGTAATTTGGAATAAAGACCACATTAGTTTTGTGAGAGTCAAGTTGTCTTCAAGAATTCCTAGTTTTGGAAGTTCAAAAGGTGGACCTTTTCAGGTTATAATAGGATACAACATGGATATGCAAAAAGTCTTTCAGTGGTCTCATGGAAATTAGGTGGATAAATCCAGACTCACTTTTTATATTTGTTTTAAAAGTATTTTGTGGTGGAGGTATCATAGTACACAGACTTGAGTTTTGATTTTCATAGAAGCAAGAAACAATGCAAAACTGCATCACAAGAGGTTGATTCACTACATTAACCTAAGAAGTCTATCATTATTGGAACCCTCAACCAGGTGGCTCCCTTCATGAATTTAATTTTTCATTTAACCAGTAATGGAGTGACCATTTAATAGCTATTTGTCAGGTTGAGCTTATTATGCTTTGCTATTGAGAGGGTAAGTGAAGATATATCATGATGACTCTGATTCCATAATTCAATCACAGTCCTGATGATACAGAGGGAGAGTTGAGTCAAAGGTTGTTTCCACAAAGGGAGTCCTTTCAATGCTTTGTAGGGCTTTACCATTATAAAATCTCAGCTAGAATGTGATTGCCTTCAGTACACAGAACCTTAATGGTTATTGGTTTACTGATCAGCTTATGAGTAAAGATAATTTTGTAACCATATCATTTATAGGGGGTAGGCTTATCTATGTTGATTAATGTATGAGCTCTCAGCCAGGCTTGGAAAGCCCATTCTCTACTGTAGGGTGGTCAAAGACAAACCATGAAATCTAAGGTTCCATACCCCGATGAAGGTAAAGCTATTGACCAGGGGAACTGAGTTGGAGGGGCCAGGAGGGTGTCTACTTAGAGGGTTTCCTTACAATACCTCATGGGACTGTTGTTTTGTGGAATCTCAGCAAGACACTGATTGTCCTCACTACATGGATCCATAAATGTTGCTACATGGGGAACAGAGTTGGAGGGTGTTACCTGCAGAGAACCACAATTATTACATATTGGACTAGTCCTTATAGAACTTTGGCCAGGATTTGGATATACTGGTTTCATTAACAAATTCCTGGTTCATTTTAATGGAAAGATGTAGCAAAAACTTGGGTTAGGAAATCTTGCTTACAAAGCAAGGAACCCTCTGACAGATGTTTCCTTGCCCCTGGAAGTCCATAAACTTTCAGGTATTCGGTGAGCTCAAAACAAAATCATAGTTTCCATTCTAGGTTAGAAGTCTAAAAATCCAGAGATAGTTTTCACTTCAGCAGCACTGTGAAGCTGGTTTTACATGGAATATTACAACAACCCTTATTTTAATGCACTTCCCATGGCAGCTTCATTTCTGTATAATGTCTATGCATGAGAGATGTTCTGTTTACTGGAAGTGGCTGACAGTCCCCAAGTCTGTGGGTATGATGTCTGAAGTGTAACTTTTACCAAAATTTGTACTTTTGGGAAATATGGCAGATCTTGTGAAAACTGTCCATATTAAGAAAGTCAGAGGTTGATGTAAGAACTTTCTTTTAGGGGAAGGCCTTGATATCAGTGTTGTGTTTTCTAATGAAAATTACCTATAACCTGTAAATCCAAGCTGGGTATTTATCAAAACAATGAAAAAACATTTATGATGTTCAACACTATCTTTCAAAATTATATTTCAAAATAATAATGATCAGTTGGTCAGCTGAACGTCCAGATTAATGGCATATCACTTAAAAAAATCTTTTGCAGTTGTGTGCAAAGATTTAGCAATGTCATGAGCCAGCTGACAGGCTGGAATCATGGGTGAATAGATTCTTTTGAAGAAAAGAATAAGACATATTTTGAGAGCTCCCACAAGACTAAACAAAGGTGTGCAGTGGTGGCCAAACAAGGAAAATTTACTGAAACACACAGCTTGGATAATCCCTGTGGATGCATTTGGATGTTTCCTCTGTATCTGGAATAACAATTTCCAGAGCAATTCAGTAAAATGGTAGAAAGGCATTTGAGATAAGAATAATCAGTCAAAGCTATCAGAAATTTGATTAAAAACTTACATATAGCAAGAGCTGCAATGAGTCTCACTGCTGAATCAGGCATACCACAGTCTGGGAAGAATGGCTGTATGACATATTTGGCAAATGTCAGGGCCATGATTGCATTAGTAGTTGGTCTGAAAAGTACATATATATATATATCAGAATTATTCTTTCCAGGACATATCCTGTTTAATTCTTATGATGAATTATCAACATGTACATTGTACTTTTAAATACATGGTTCAATGATCTGGAAAAGCCCCTCTCTCATTACTCTTGTTTTTATTGCAATTCAAAAGGCATCTTTTAATAGATGAACACAATATGTAAGAGCCAAAGTAACATTAATCAGAATTTCAAATTTTCAGTGTTTCAAGGGCTCTTGGCATAAAAAAAGTGAAAAACAAACTATTCTGAAGTATCAAAAACTTACACAAATATGAGGTTAGCATCCCATAAAAAGAGAAAAGAAGGAAGGGATCCAAAGGCTGTATTTATATAAGCGTAGTCCCCTCCAGATTTGGGTACAGAAGTTCCCAACTCAGCGTAACACAGGGCACCTATCATAGACAGGAAACCACACAAAACCCATACAGTCAGTGACATTCCAACACTTCCTGTCTCTTGCAGGACACCTTTTGGTGAAATGAAGATACCTGTGAAGAAAAAAGAATCAATCATGTTCTGACAGGATGTGGACCATGGAGAGTTCCCTTCAACCCACAGGATATGCAAATATCATTATACAGAGTGTATATTTTAGTGAGTTTCAAAGGAAATACTGGAAGTTTGATAAAAAAAAGAATAAGACTGAAGCTTTCATAAAATTTTGATGAAATGAGAGCAGAGTTTTCAAAGTGTTATAAAGACGAGAAGAGGTTTAAGGTTTTAAATGAATAAGCTGAAAACATATCAGAATCTTAGAGACAGCATGAAGGAAAAATCTAAATGAAAAAGAATTGGGAAAGAAGTTATCTATCTAATTGTTTATTCCTTTTAAAAAAATTTTATGTTGAAGGCCCAAGTTACAGACAAAAGTCCATATCAAGATTGGGCCTTGATTGAATTATAAAGAAGTTAATGAAATGGAAAAAGAAGAGATGAGGAAAAGTATCTGCAAATTTTTGGACAAGGTGAAAAACCTATGCTTTCTAAAGTGCCAGGTCATAGTTTTTGGAAAGTCTTGAGAGGGTAGAGAGTGCTAAAGCTTGGAGAAGTAGAGAAAGAAACAGCTTTCAAAACTGCCTGCCCTTGAGTTGCCAACAGCCACACAGTAATCATGTGATGCAGCAACTTGTTGAGTATTGTGTGGTCTTTTTAATAGTGGGTGGCACACAAGCAACCAGTTTTTGAAGCAAGACTAAGAATTGCCTATGGAAGAGGGAAAGTGAACTAAAATTTTGGTGTGGGGCAAGAGCATCAAGTTTTGAAGTTGTCCTGGGAGTGCTGAAAAATTTGAATGCTTTCGGCTCAACTCTGTCAAGTAAGGATGCAAGGCTAGAACTTTCCCAGATGTGAGAGTACTACTCCATACAAGGACTGATCCAGCCTTTTTATAAATGGAAAAACTGTAAGAAAAGTGAAGGCTTGCTAGACAGATCTGAAAGATTGCTTCTGATAAAGACAGTAGTTAGAGGCGCTGAGAGTACTTTCAAGAACTGATTAAGGTGATGGTCTAAGAAATGTGTGTTCTAGTACAGTATGATTAGGGACAAGTGATTGCAGAATGAGTAAAGAAAGGCATTACACAAGAAGTGAGAAGGGCAGTAATACAACCTAAAAGGGGAAAAAACTGGGAAGCTAATAGACTGTTAAGTGCAACTGTGACAAGTAGTGCATTGAGAAGTATACATGGCAGCATGGAATAGGAGCTGTGTGCCTGAAAAATGAATAAAAGCAATGACTGTTTGTCTATTCTAGTCCTAGAATATCAATTCTGTTCGTATCTTCCAAGGTGTGAATCATGTGCATATAGACTCTGACTGACTATGTTACAAGTTAAATATACACGTATAGGAGAAGAAAAAGGTTGGTTTATGAAGTGAAATAGGTATGTGAGCCTGATTTTCACAATGAAGCAAGTTACTTTCAAAAGGTAATGAGAAAAAGAGGAAAGTGTAACATTCATGGATTAAGAAAGTCTGTGTGAATAAGAAGTAACAGAAAAGGGCTTTAGGAAGTTTTAGCTCTCCCTCACATGCATTAAAGACTTGTAAATGTTCAAAGCATTTTAATGAAAGTTGGGTTTTGGTGAGAGTGAATGGTGGTATCCATGAGTGGTCTGAAATAATTTTGGGATGCTGTTTTGTTAGCTGAATTTTGAGTCATTAAATAGAATGGCAAATTGCTTTAATATTATGGGAAGAAGAAAAATTTTGAAAATAAATGAAAGGAGGACAATATTCTTGTTTAAAAGAAATGGGTAATTGCAATTAGATGAACCTGAATCAGAGAATAAAAGACAGATAATGAGTTTAAAGTTTTAGGAATTCAGTAATGATGATTGCTAAGGACAAAAGTAGGAAAGCCTCAACTGAGAGTGCATTGATAACCATGGTAAACTGGAAGAAGTCGAGTGCTTGCAAGGATTGCTAAGGACAAAGGCAGGAAAGCTTCAACTGAGAGTGCATTGATAACCATGGTAAACTGGAAGAAGTCTAGTGCTTGCAAGATGATGTGATATGCTGCATTGATGTTGATATGATATGCTCATCTCCATTCTGATACATGGATTTGACAACTTTGTATCCTACATTAAGATAAAAAACATTATCTTACAAAAATGGAAATGGATAACTCATGTAGCATAGGAGGAATTAGGAGAGTATGTGGAGTAAGGAGTTATGTGACATGAAGAAATTGTTATAAAGATACATGAATGAAAGATTTTAAACTATATTACCATGTACGAGCCATGGCTGATGACAGACTGGGTAAAAAGATAGATGATATGACTGTACAGATGACTTTAATGAGGAAAGGAATTCTGTACGCAGATAAACAGATGTTGTGCACAAACTGCTTAGGATTAAAGGTAAAGGCAAGTGTTACTTGAAAATTCAAATGTTCCCTCCCCTTTTGTACTAAATGGCATTGGAAAAGCAAAAATACATATTCAGAAAAAGATAAAATATGGGACATGAAAAGCAACAGACTTTAAGGAGTTTGAATTATGGCAAACATACTGAACTAGAAGAAAGGATATTATAAAGGAAAGTGATAACCCTTTTCAAGATTACCAGTGGCATTACTGACTCTGCTTTCTTATGGTTATGCTTCAAGTGAAAAGCCAACTACGATGAGGATGTATCGTCAAGGTACAGTCTTGTCAAAAAATTTCTCAAACCAAACGAGTCCATCCTCTCCCTGCTGCAGGATGTAGTACAGCCTTGAAGCTACAGAAACTCTTGGAGAATGGCTATGAGGGTCTATTATAAAGTTCCTCAGGGATCAGAATAATGTTTACTTTAACCATTTTCTTGAAATAGAGAAATGTAGCAAATGCAGAGCATAGCTGTAAGTCAATTGTGACAGGCATCAGTAAAAACATGACAGTACTTCTGAGTATTAAAGTAGTTGACCAGTAGAATATGTATAATGAAATTGGAGTAATTAAGATTAAGAAACCATCTCTGTGAAGATTAATAAGCAATAACAGTTGAATTACACACATTTATACATAAGAGTAGCGGCAACTGTTGAATTATAAAATGCCAGGTCTTTAGCTGGTTTCTTGTTGGTTTGTTGGCGTGGTATAACCGAAAGAGGGGCATGGAAACATATTACACAACAACAACAGTTTTTTTATATTTATTTTTATTTTGCTTTGTCGCTGTCTCCCGCATTTGCGAGGTAGCGCAAGGAAACAGACGAAAGAAATGGCCCAACCCACCCCCATACACAATGTATACACACACACACGTCCACACACGCAAATATACATACCTATACATCTCAATGTACACATATATATACATACACAGACACATACATATATACCCATTCACACAATTCACACTGTCTGCCCCCATTCACTCCCATCGCCACCTCGCCACACATGGAATACCATCCCCCTCCCCCCTCATGTGTGCGAGGTAGCACTAGGAAAATGACAACAAACGCCCCATTCGTTCACACAACAACATATATATATATATATATATATATATATATATATATATATATATATATATATATATAATAATAATAAAATAAAATAATATATATATTATTATTATTTTATTATTTTGCTTTGTCGCTGTCTCCCACGTTTGCGAGGTAGCGCAAGGAAACAGACAAAAGAAATGGCCCAACCCACCCCCATACACATGTATATACATACGTCCACACACGCAAATATACAAAGCTACACAGCTTTCCATGGTTTACCCCAGACGCTTCACATGCCCTGATTCAATCCACTGACAGCACGTCAACCCCGGTATACCACATCGATCCAATTCACTCTATTCCTTGCCTTCCTTTCACCCTCCTGCATGTTCAGGCCCCGATCACACAAAATCTTTTTCACTCCATCTTTCCACCTCCAATTTGGTCTCCCACTTCTCCTCGTTCCCTCCACCTCCGACACATATATCCTCTTGGTCAATCTTTCCTCACTCATTCTCTCCATGTGCCCCAACCATTTCAAAACACCCTCTTCTGCTCTGTCAACCACGCTCTTTTTATTTCCACACATCTCTCTTACCCTTACGTTACTTACTCGATCAAACCACTTCACACCACACATTGTCCTCAAACATCTCATTTCCAGCACATCCATCCTCCTGCGCACAACTCTATCTATAGCCCACGCCTCGCAACCATACAACATTGTTGGAACCACTATTCCTTCAAACATACCCATTTTTCCTCTCCGAGATAATGTTCTCGACTTCCACACATTCTTCAAGGCTCCCAGGATTTTCCCTGGGGATAGGGGAGAAAGAATACTTCCCACGTATTCCCTGCGTGTCGTAGAAGGCGACTAAAAGGCGAGGGAGCGGGGGGCTGGAAATCCTCCCCTCTCGTTTTTTTTTTTTTCTTTTTATTCCAAAAGAAGCAACAGAGAAGGGGGCCAGGTGAGGATATTCCCTCAAAGGCCCAGTCCTTTGTTCTTAACGCTACCTCGCTAACATGGGAAATGGCGAGTAGTTTGAAAGAAAGAAAGAATATATATATATATAAGTTGAGATAATAGATGGCAATGAGCAACTGGAGGTGCAGGATTATAGTGAGAAAGGAGAGGTCAGTTGTGGCAGGTTGAGAAATACGAGGCAGGCTTGGCAGGAGCATGTGGGAGAAGTGCATGGCTGCTGAGTCGGTGTGGAGCACTTATCGTGGCTCCTGAAGTATGCAATGGTTGCTGGTTTGTGCTTGGGTTGCTGGAGATCCTGGAGTGTGTGGTGCCTGCAGGTTAGTGCTTGGGTTGCAGGAGGCTCCTGTAGTTGTGCTCGGGTTGCAGGAGTTCTGTGGGGATGGCCGTAGGTCCCTTGTTACAGCTGCTGCTCATGATGGGTGGTGAGGTCTCACGCAAGTCCTGCTGAAGGTGGACGTCTGAGATGAGGAACCTCAATGAAACCTGCCAGGAAGATGAAACGTCAGGAGTCACGTTGGGACATCTACTGACGGAGGAGATGCCCAAAGGGCGGCTTGAATCTGAAGTCATATTGCCAAGACTTTAGCTACTGGAGTGGTACACTTGTGGTAGTGGTGAGTCAACTGCCCTCTTGCATTGTTGCTCAAGAGTAAACCTCCTTACACCTCAGGAGGTGCGGGCCCTGTGCTATAGGGCGGCCCTCCGATGGTGATGGACCTAAGCAATGGGCCTAGGGGGTTGGGCTTGTTATCTCACCTGGCCTTCCTGCGGTGATACCCAGGTATTTAAGAGGCGGCGAGGTTTGTTCTAAGAGAGGTGGTTATTCCCAAAGGGAACTGGAGACATCGGAATGAATGTCGTAAGCTTCTGACCTCTCTCCATGTAGGTGGAAAGGGTCAGGTCATCTATAATAACGGCGACATCTTTTGATTTGCCACCGCCGAATATCGAGTATGGGTGTCGGGGATTAACGCTGCATGTTCAGCCGTACTTTGGGCCACCAAAAACATTTCGCCATGGATTATTAGATCAAGTGAGGTCACCTGCCACCCAG
This sequence comes from Panulirus ornatus, assembly GCF_036320965.1. Lineage (NCBI taxonomy): Eukaryota > Metazoa > Arthropoda > Malacostraca > Decapoda > Palinuridae > Panulirus > Panulirus ornatus. The sequence continues at coordinate 3,063,415 of NC_092264.1, forward strand.
TCAAGGCGTCGCCAGTAAGGTGACACTTTGGGTAGCGACAGTTGGTCACAACAGGTCTTTCACAACCCATAATGAGTGTTGGACTAAGGTGAGGCTGATCTCAAAGTTCAGTGCGATGGTCCTTGAAACAAGGGTTGACTGAGAGGGTAGAATGGTAATGAAATGGTCACCCTTGAACGCGACGTTACGACTATGGTTATGATGGTCTAGCCCTTGACCTTCCATGCTTTCATACCCTTGGGTCATAAGGTAGTATTCAAGGTGTTAAAGTGTAACGTGACCAACCAGAAAGCACGGAACTGTCGACAAAATACTAGTGGTTAACCATCAACACATAAACAAACAAGAAAAGGAGACAAAAATAATTCTAGCAACGCTGTGACCAGGGAAGGTCTCGAAGAGAGGAAATCAGTTACTTACCGGAGCCAATGATGATTCCAAGGATGATAGCTACGCCCTCCAGCAACCCTAGCTCCTTTTTAAGCTGTGTCTTGCCGTTTATGTCCCCATGCTGAGTTTCCGTCGGGGTCATGGGTTCTAACTCAGCTGTCAGTGGCTCTGTCGTCTCACTCGTTGACATACGTTTCCCAGGCATGATGAATCTGAATAAGACAGAAAAGACTTAAGTTTCTCGAGTACGACATATAGTTATTAACGTTAGATCTTATCAAGAAAAGAAAGGGGAGTTTGAAATGATATCACTAAGATAATCAAGGTTAGACTTTTATCATCCAATTGCCTATTAGTTTATCTTATCTTACCTCTAAAAGGATTAAGTTTACTTATCCTCAAAAATTTTACTGCCCTCTTCAATCGAATTACAGCTTCAGGGACATAGGTTAATACAAATATAAATCCTTTTAATACCGTGCACTAGAAAGCTAGATACCGAAAGTGGAGATCTAAACAAAGGACTTTTAGTGGCTTTTCTCCTTCCATACACAGGACAACATTGGTGGAATACGAGGTCCTCCTGTAGAGTCAGTGAGGTTCGATGGTTGAGACAACAAAGACACAAGAGCATATGTCCACCTGCTACTGGTGTCTACCACGCCAGGCTGCTACGTCATAATACCAGGTACTTTGGAAACTAAGGGATACATTAATTGTACGTATCAATCAATGAAATATCTTCCTCATGCTTATTTTAAAGCATAACTCAGATCACCAACGTACGTAATGTAGATATACTCCTTCCACAAACAAGGTACTACTGAAATCAACTATCAGGAGGCTTTAACCCAAACCAGCAATGAGCTGAAACCTTCACATGGTTAGAGCACTTGATGCTATTAATGTTCAGCTGTTGTATTACTATATTCCACATGGAAGTAAGTGTTGGATGCAAGATTGTTGGTGAAGTGATAGGGCTCTCGAGAACAGGAGCAGATGAAAACTGACCGTCATGCTTCCTGTGCACTTGGCTCTCTCCACAGGTCGAACTTTTGGAGGTATGGTAGAGCACCTGAATGAAAGTATATCATTGTACGTGGTTATCAAATCCAGAGATTCTCTACTTTATCGTGACTTCGCTTACTTTGCCAATTACGACAGTTTGGACGAAGCGGGAGATGATTCCGTATTAGGTTCCCACTTTGTTTAATAGAACGGTATACGTTTATGAAGATGCATTTTTTAAGTTGAATAATATTCCTTTTTTTTCTTTACATCGTGAGCGAGGCAGACAGTTTTCTAGCTGCATTATTTGGAAGATTTTAATACAGCAAGACGGCGACCTAACTGCCGTGCGAGTCTGTCTAAACTTGCAGCGGAAGACATCCTTGAGCAAGATTTCATGGTGTCTAACCTAGTTGTAGCAAGTTAAAATGAGGTACTGTTGTTGTCCCTGTTTTCATATAGTAGTTTATGCACCTTACAGAGGCTTGATATTTCGGAGGAGAGATCATTGTCACCGTACTCAGTATATCCTTAAAGGTCGCGTACATTCTCTTTGGTATCAACAAAATAGTTGCTCATAGAAAACGGTTTATGATAAACTATAATAAACATGAATACTGTTACAGCCTCGAGTAGAGGATAACTCCCCTTCCAGGATTAGGAAAAGGAGTTGGTAGGTACACTACCAAAGTTCCTATGGTGCAATACCTACAACAGATGTTCAGAAGGTCTCCTTGGATCTTCGAACTTTGAAAATGTTTGTAAGCGACTGGTTCTGCGTAAGCATTTTTCTAGTTTGTCAGTTGTCCTCTTGACGACCCCAAAGGTTATAGATGACTTCATTTGAACAGTCGTCAGCAATGTGACCTTCTCCCTGCGGTTTGGACACTGTTGTGCTGCACAGATCTTGGGGACCTGATTGGCTTAGCTCAAGCTCCATGCTGCTGGTACTCTGAGCACTGGGGTCTCTGTGCACTAGTGCCTTTTCCACACTCGCTGTTGTTCTCCAGTAATTTATCCCTACATTTATGCATCGTTGTTGCGGATGAGTTCCGCAACACCTAAGCAATAGAATTAGTAGATAGAGAAGGGATGGAATAAGATTTTCAACACATACGACTCGAGCTTTCAACACATGTTGGCAAAGGAGAAACAAGAGGAAGAGTTACATGGATTCACAGACCACACAAACCCAGGTGTCAAGAGAGGGGATATGGCCTTAATGCAGTTGAAAAGGAAAGTTTTACCAGTCAAGCACGACGGTCCACACTAATGTTAGGCTAGGCCATTATCGTCAAGGGTTGCACCGTCGCGCTCTGCTGGTGTGATGATACTGTGGTTGTAATCGGTTGTGCTCGTCTTTGTAGACGGAGCACTGGGTATTTATGAAGCCTGCGTTGTGGTACGTGGAGGGACTGCAGCAATATTTTATGCCGTATAATTGGCCATATTAAGAGATAAAGGCTAGACAAGCGTTTGATTAATGTGAAATAATCTTTGATTCAAATGTTGTCCCCTACCCTTTATTTTCTTAGATTTCGGTGTGAATTTCATGGTTGTTTCTTTTTTAGTATTTTTTTTTTTTTTATTTCAGGATGTTACGTCTCTTAGCATGACTTTCCACTCCCTCTCTTAACACTTCTTTAAATTTCCTCGCATGGTTCTGAAATTCGGCTGTGAAGCCTATCGACACATTACATGCCTCTCATATACACGCAAGGGTCAGGTCTAATTAAACAACAGCACAAACTCTGTGGCAATGTTTGCTATTGAGCAGACGTTGTTCACACACCACGACCATACTTCGCCTGCTTGGCGCCAGACGCTTGAGTCTGGCTGCTTCCACAGACTTATGTTGCTTTACTCGTTTGTATAATTTCTGTCCTCTCTCCATGAGATTATTTCTGGAAAGACACGTTACCGTGTAAAGCCTAGGCTGAAACCGTGGTGGCTAGGAACGCGGGTGTTGCACTTCCTCGCCCGATAAAGATTTTGTAAGAGTTAAGCAAGGGGTACTTAACATTAATTTGCGAGTATATACGCATTCCTGTCTTACACCACTCCCAGCGATTCTATCTTTTGGTATTACGTGCGAGTGCGCATGTCCACTAAAAGTAAGATTTGAAGTGAGGGATCTGTGAAGCGATCTCTCACTAGCTCGCATCCATTCTCTAGCTGCCATGCGTAATGCATCGTAACCACACTCCCCTACCCAAACTACTCGCGCGTGTGTCTATAAAACACAAGGGAGGAATTAGAGAAATACTGGAGGGAAAACATAGAACAATAAACTCGGCAATAAAACAAAACAAAAAAATATCAGATGTCAGTAACACAGGAGGAGTTCGCAAAGGTCAGTGTTAAAGATTATGTATCCAAACGCTGCTGGCTTAGCGAAGGGAAAGGCAGGGGGCATAATGATGGAACAGATGAGAGTAAGACGGGCGTTCATAGGTACACTGGACACTATACAAGAATGTTCTGTGACGTGGTTGTCCAAGAAGGATATAGGATAATCAGGACCACTCTGGTGTAGCACCAGCAGCCACCCTCTACCAGTAATGTAACACCAGCAGCCACCACATTGCCACTGTGGTATAACACTAACGGCCACCACATTACCACTGTGGTAGAGCATCAGCAGCCACCACATTACTGCTGCGGTTAACACCAGCAGCTACCACACCACTGATACAATACCAGAGGTCACCACACCCCAGGGACGACAAATACACCCCCAGCTACCACAACAGCACTGGTATAACAATGAGTAGCTACCATAACACCGTGGGACGACAGATGCACCAGCAGCAGCCACAACTGCACTGGTACAACATACACTTGGTACCACCACTGGTAAAGCAGATACACCCACAATCAAACCAATGGGATAACACAACAGCAGTCACCACAGTGTCATTGGTGTAAGAGATACAGTTGAAACCACCATGACACCACTGGTAAAACATACGCCAGACGTCGCCTCGGGTATAACATATACCAGCGATCACTAAGACACCACTGGCATAAGATACACTGCAGACGCCACAACATCCAGAACATGCAACAGCCCTCACAACACCACAGTGGTATGACATACACCAGCACCCACCACTTGCACACACGCCATAAGTGTCCATAAGGCTTGTATGTAGTGGTATATTGGCAATAATGTCCCAACAATGGCAGCCTCCCTATGTGGGACTCCCGAATTTCTTTGCCTATTACGAAGAACCTGCACAAGATATCGCGGCCACTCGGTAACCCGGGATACAACATTGGATGGTTCACTGTATCCTCAAACTATCACAACCTGATTACACTTGTGAAATCCACAAAATCTAGAGGTTATGATTTCTCAATGTCTGCGCACTATACAGGAATTCTTCACGCTAGTAGATGTTTCTTTTTGACCCCTCGAGCATGCGCTGTGCGACCTTTGACCTGACCTTAAAAAAGAGGCAGCTTCAAAGGACAGGCCATCATAACCATAGGTCGTTTCACCGTGATGAATTAGAGGGTTAATCACTGCACCTGGCAAACTGTCAAACCTTCAGAGAAATCGTAAATGATACGCGACTATATTTGTGTAACCCGTGGCACGCATTTGGCTGTTGCTTCCCAGTTTTCGGTATGGAGACCAACCACTCGAGGATGAGCTGTTATGAAACCTCCTTCCTTCGAACTGTTAAGCTGTGGAATTCTCTTCCTTCTTTTGCCCCTTCCTCTCCATATAACCTCTCATCCTTTAAGAGTCATGTGTACACCTTTTGTCTTTCCCCTCTCCATATATCATCCTTTAAGAGTCAGGTCTACAAACATCTGCGGAGCCTTGATCCTATTATACTTTTTCTATTTAATTTTGATCATACACCCGAGATGGCCTCGATTAGCTTATGTCCTGACCGCCAATGTCGGTCACTCAGAAAAAAAACATACTGATGTGATGCACGACAAATTCATTTATAGACGAACTGCATACCCGATCATAATGCACTTATTAAGCCTTTCGTTAACACTCTTAAGACTCGTCGTATGCAGCATCACATGTTAAGGTACGAGAACTAATGCTGATCCTCTGCCCAATCAGAGTTGCGTCTTACCCGTACAGTGGTGAGCTCGGAACTGGCGGCTCTCCGTGCCCCCGGACCGCGCGGCGTCACCGCAGACGCTCCCTGCCGCCTCCGCCAGAGCGGCCATTCTCTGCTTCCAGTACAGCGGGGCAGCGTGTAGCTTTATCCTACGGTCCTGGTCCAATTTTCAGCAACGTGAACGCCCGATAGCATCTCCTACCTCCTCCAGTGATATGAAGAACTTGGTGAACGTAGAAATCATTTTATATTATCTCGTATCTTTTTATGCCGATTCTTCACTCTTACCAGAATAAGTTAAAGCTCAGTTTAGTCTTTTCCCTTATGCGGACTATTTTTACTTATATCTTGGAATTGTTTATTGTAGTGGTTAGAGATGTTTAACATGGATTCACACACGGGCACGCCCGGATTCGTATCATGGGCGTGGCAGTTGGTTGGCCCACTGTCAACCCAGCTGTTCATCATCCCATCGGGGCTGTTTGATAAACTGTCTACCTGTGTTTGGTGTATATATATATATATATATATATATATATATATATATATATATATATATATATATATATATATATTTTTTTTTTTTTTTTTTTTTCTTTTTTTTTATACTTTGTCGCTGTCTCCCGCGTTTGCGAGGTAGCGCAAGGAAACAGACGAAAGAAATGGCCCAACCCCCCCCCACCCCATACACATGTACATACACACGTCCCCACACGCAATATACATACCTACACAGCTTTCCATGGTTTACCCCAGACGCTTCACATGCCCTGATTCAATCCACTGACAGCACGTCAACCCCTGTATACCACATCGCTCCAATTCACTCTGTTCCTTGCCCTCCTTTCACCCTCCTGCATGTTCAGGCCCCGATCACACAAAATCTTTTTCACTCCATCTTTCCACCTCCAATTTGGTCTCCCTCTTCTCCTCGTTCCCTCCACCTCCGACACATATATCCTCTTGGTCAACCTTTCCTCACTCATTCTCTCCATGTGCCCAAACCATTTCAAAACACCCTCTTCTGCTCTCTCAACCACGCTCTTTTTATTTCCACACATCTCTCTTACCCTTACGTTACTTACTCGATCAAACCACCTCACACCACACATTGTCCTCAGACAACTCATTTCCAGCACATCCATCCTCCTGCGCACAACTCTATCCATAGCCCACGCCTCGCAACCATACAACATTGTTGGAACCACTATTCCTTCAAACATATATATATATATATATATATGTGTGTGTGTGTGTGTGTGTGTGTGTGTGTGAGTGTGTGTGTTACCAGACTCCGTATGTTCGAGGTTACACCGTCAGTGAAAAGTCACTTTGGTGAGGCTGTATCACTGGGAATATAGTCTTTAGAAACTTTTTTACTTCAAAGGAGTCTTAATTTCCCTGCTACTGAAATTGATGCAGCCTTGGATTTCAGAAAACCTTTATCAAGGTCCTGCTAACATAATCCAAGGGGGTAACCTCATTAACGATATATAAATACCATAGCTAAAGGCAGATACCCAGTTTATCGACCAGCTCTTAGGGAGAGATGAACAGCTGGGTGGACTATGGACCGAATGCTGCGACCAAGATTCAATAGTGTGTGGTCTCTACCCCAAGTAGTACCGCAAATGCGTCATGATCAGGAACGCTAACCATTTACACTGCGGCTTTCCATCTACGCATTCATTCATCCTGTATATATATATATATATATATATATATATATATATATATATATATATATATATATATATATATATATATATCGTTGTAACTACTGGGGTATTTTACTCTGGCAGGAAACCTTCAGCAGTTGTTTAGCCAGTGGAGACCGGGTGAGTGCGTGTGAGTGTTCGCCAAGAGTGGTATTTGCTCCGGTAACATTTAATGCTGCTCTTACTGGTATCTGGCCTTGCGTGTTGGTATTACACAATTGTTTACCTTTACAAGCTATTCATGTCAGGTTTCGAGGTTGAGCTTGATGCTCTGGGGCTGTGTGGTTATTGTATCCTCGATACTAACGATTATAATTAGTTTATTTTTGTGGTTGGATGTCATGACTACCCTGGCTGCATGAAAAGATGCTGATATTGAACGTTTTGATGTGGTCATGCGCCATTGCGACGTTCGCCATGTACACCCTATATTTCTATTGATTTGTCACATTTTCTTTCTTTCCTAAAATATTTTTTAACGCATGAGATAGAATATGGCGTGTAAGGACTGTTGGTTGCTGATTGCTCACTTGTAGACAAAACCTTCATAAACGAGTTTATATATATATATATATATATATATATATATATATATATATATATATATATATATATATATATATATATATATAGATAGATAGATAGATAGATAGATATAGATATATGTGTGTGTGGGTGGGTGGGTGGGTTGGGCCATTCTTTTGTCTGTTTCCTTGCGCTACCTCGCTAACGCGGGAGACAGCGCCTGAGTATAAATAATATATTATTTATTTATTTTATTATACTTTGTCGCTGTCTCCCGCGTTTGCGAGGTAGCGCAAGGAAACAGACGAAAGAAATGGCCCCCCCCCCCATACACATGTATATACATACGTCCACACACGCAAATATACATACCTACACAGCTTTCCATGGTTTACCCCAGACGCTTCACATGCCTTGCTTCAATCCACTGACAGCACGTCAACCCCGGTATACCCTTTCGCTCCAATTCACTCTATTCCTTGCCCTCCTTTCACCCTCCTGCATGTTCAGGCCCCGATCACACAAAATCTTTTTCACTCCATCTTTCCACCTCCAATTTGGTCTCCCTCTTCTCCTTGTTCCCTCCACCTCCGACACATATCCTCTTGGTCAATCTTTCCTCACTCATCCTCTCCATGTGCCCAAACCACTTCAAAACACCCTCTTCTGCTCTCTCAACCACGCTCTTTTTATTTCCACACATCTCTCTTACCCTTACGTTACTCACTCGATCAAACCACCTCACACCACACATTGTCCTCAAACATCTCATTTCCAGCACATCCATCCTCCTGCGCACAACTCTATCCATAGCCCACGCCTCGCAACCATACAACATTGTTGGAACCACTATTCCTTCAAACATACCCATTTTTGCTTTCCGAGATAATGTTCTCGACTTCCACACATTCTTCAAGGCCCCCAGGATTTTCGCCCCCTCCCCCACCCTATGATCCACTTCCGCTTCCATGGTTCCATCCGCTGCCAGATCCACTCCCAGATATCTAAAACACTTCACTTCCTCCAGTTTTTCTCCATTCAAACTCACCTCCCAATTGACTTGACCCTCAACCCTACTGTACCTAATAACCTTGCTCTTATTCACATTTACTCTTAACTTTCTTCTTCCACACACTTTTCCAAACTCAGTCACCAGCTTCTGCAGTTTCTCACATGAATCAGCCACCAGCGCTGTATCATCAGCGAACAACAACTGACTCACTTCCCAAGCTCTCTCATCCCCAACAGACTTCATACTTGCCCCTCTTTCCAGGACTCTTGCATTTACCTCCCTAACAACCCCATCCATAAACAAATTAAACAACCATGGAGACATCACACACCCCTGCCGCAAACCTATATATATATATATATATATATATATATATATATATATATATATATATATATATATATATATTGGAAAAGATCACAATTGAGTGCGTGATCACGTAAATTTTTTTTATCCACGTGGAAATGAAACAAGTTCCCAAGTGCGCTTTCGTTCATTGATAAGATATGATAGTCAGTTGATATACAACGAAGAGATATGATCGTTACACGAAAGTGCACTTGATAACTTATCGTGTTTCATTCCCCTGTTTATAAAAAAGATATACAGAGCCTACACAACACTTCACCTTCCAAGACTGAGCGCTGTCCTTCGCTGTGTATAAAACGGGGTTAATATTGTCTCTTGTCATAGCCCAGCTGTAGATGGGAGTGCGTGGGAGAAGTAATGCAACGTTCAACGTAATGTTGTTTTGTGATCCCTTGCTCCACTTGCCAACTTGAGGCTCAGCCTGCCAAGCGTCAGCCGCTCGGGAACTTGTCCTTGTGTTGACTCTTCTAAACACGACGGTATACGACCCCCTGAACACGACGACGGTAACGGCCATCAAACACGACGGTACGACCCTTGAGTATGATGGCTTGATCATCATACCCATGGGGTCGTGTAGTCGTGCTTGGGGGGGGGGGGGGGGAATTTAAAGGGCATCTTACGGCGGCGAGACACAAGCCATTTAGCGAGGTAGGGAGCTGGGAGTATACGCCACATATACAAACATCTACATTAAATGTATGTATTAATTAATTAATGGAAGGGAAGAGAAATTACAAAATGATCGCCAAGGCTGCTCCATCTACTCACGATTCTTAAAATCTGTTCTCTTTACCACAGGGAGCGATCAAGTACGTACAAGTCATGTTGTTGTGCCTCTGCTAGGAACTTGTTATGAAGAATTGGGGTCCCCAAGTATGACTCCCCCACAAACCGCAAGAGGACTGGAACACCCAATTTCCTAAGGTAGGTGGATTCAGTACCATGAGTATAATATATATTAGCACACACTATTAATTCGATGAAGTGTTCATTGCTTGGCGAAGCACTCAGGCTTCTGTGGAAAGATCCTCAACTACTTGAGCGTCTCAACTAAACACCTTGATTACAATGACTTAACCCCTGTGTACGAGCCGTTGTACTCCATGGTGAGGTTACAGCCGCGGTCAGTCATCGTACTTTCAATGGGTATAGTCGTCGTCGTCGTCCTCCTCCTACTCCTCCTCCTCAAAAGGTTAAACTCGTCGTATGAATAGGAAGAGATACAGCCCTTATTGACTGTCCTCAACCCTGCAAAAAAGCGAGAGGCAATTGAGGGCAACCAGGGGCCATGAATGGTATGACGTGAATCAGGTAATACCGCGCGTAACTGGCCTGGGATGGGTGGGATGGCGGCGGTGGCGGGGACCATAACAAGACACTACGTAGCTGGTGCGGCGTCACCAGACTCCCACATACACACGAGTACCACTCCCCACGACAGTAGAAACACTGGGCGCGTTTCCTCTCTTCCATGTTTCCGCATTGTCTTGCCGAATCAGAGAGTAAGAAAAGCGCCAAGGAAAGAGGACGGGAGAAGCATAACCGTGAAGATTCGCCGTTTTCGTGTGAGAGCCAACAGATGGTGGCAAGACCTTCACTCCACCTCTTGTAACCAATAGGATTGCAGGTATGGCAAGGCGTGGGTCCGCCTCAGCCAATCACTGTCCCGCATGTAGGTAGGCGCGGTATTGTCCGTGTAATTATAGGCACTCGTGAAGGGATGACAGTCAGGGGTATTGCGTCACTAGCAGCAGACATGTCCCCTGCCTACCCAACACGGGATATAAATGTTGACCTGGTTTATACCAGTCGTCATACGCGGCGACCCGCTCAAAAAGCTATGTTTAGAGGGAGGCTGCCAGCCTCTGGGCCGCGGCAAGGGTGAAGGGCAACAATATACGGTCTCCCTCGAAACCATTCATCGCCACCGGGTTGGGTTAGGTCAGGGAAGGTGGCCGTCCGAGGCGGTGTTTGCTGCAGGCACCTGTGTCTGTATCCTCAGGGGTTCACCGCGTCGAGGAAACGAGTTCCATGACATCGCCAATGGTCCTGGTGAAAAACACCATATTCTTTTCAAGTTACTTCGTTTATTTAGACTTCTTAATAGGTATCACATGCGTCACACACCCACGATATTTACCTCCCTTGAGCAACAAAACCAAAACGCCCCCAGAGGATATATCAGTACTCGATTTGGACAAGAAAAAGAGAAATCCTTGGTATGCTCTTGAACAGGATAATACCACCCTTAAGCATGAGAGCACGACCCTTGGGTATGAGGGCATGACCCAAGGGTCGTACCGTCGTGCTAAAGGGTCGTACCGTCGTGCTCAAGGGTCGTACCGTCGTGCTCTAGGGTCGTACCGTCGTGCTCAAGGGTCGCACCCTCCAACTCAAAGTTATACCGTCGTGTTGAAGGGTTGTACCGTCGTGTGCACGGGGCTAAAAGGTGCGTAGACTTGGCTCATCATAGGCGCCGTTCAGTACTATCTGGTGACGTTCCACACAAAGTTAAGAGAGATCAAACCTCTTATAACAGCGTAGATACACAACGTTAAGAGAGATCCAAACCTCTGATACCTCTGATAACAGCGTAGATACACAACGTTAAGAGAGATCCAGACCTCTGATAACAACGTAGACACAACGTTAAGAGAGATCCAAACCTCTGATACCTCTGATAACAGCTTAGATACACAACGTTAAGAGAGATCCAAACCTCTGATAACAACGTAGACACGCAACGTTAAGAGAGATCCAAACCTCTGATACCTCTGATAACAGCGTAGATACATAACGTTAAGAGAGATCCAAACCTGTTATAACAGCGTAGATACACAACGTTGAGATTCAAACCTCTTAAAACAGCACCGATGCTTAAGGTATTCCAAAAGAGGAGGCCGCCACATTATATGCAGCAACACTCCTCATAATCACACACGTCGGCAGGCAGCTTTACAAAATCTCTCACGCGCCATGTCTGTTAGGGGAAGCCTAGATCCAGTGTTTAGGTCCCCCTCACCACCGGCGGGAGGCGCGAGCCGCCCGCCCAAGAGCATAGGGCCTGCACCTCCTGAGTTGAAGGGAGGCTTAATCTCAAAACAACAGCCATGTCTGCGGTCATTGGATGCCCGCTTGACTCGCCATTAAGAACACTCAGCACACATCACCGAGTCTCTCCGGAGTTGGAAACCTCGCCAAGGTCTTCAAGTGCTGCCCGGTAACACAGACCAGACGCGTGGCACGGATACCTGACCCCCCATGGGACTGTGACCTGACCTTATGACACAGTCTCTCCTCAAGATTTTAAGAGACACCATAAGACACTTGACCCTTGTTTTTCATTCACCTGACCCATTAAAACGATGAATGGGGAAGTGACTTAACATGACTTGACCCCAAGACCTGATTGGTGCAGCAGACCTGATGTATGACCCAGTGGCCTGACCTTTGACTCAGTGACTTGATTCATGAGTGACCATGAAGGAGATTCATGATTTCAACAGATTCATTTCCAATGGGCGTCTATCAATAACACACTGACCTGAATCATGACACGTTGGCCTGGTTTATGACAGTGTGACCTGAATCATGACACGTTGACCCGGTTCATGACAGTGTGACCTGAATCATGACACGTTAACCCGGTTTATGACTGTGTGACCTGAATCATGACACGTTGACTTGGTTCATAAGAGTGTGACCTTAATCATGACACGTTGACTTGGTTCATAAGAGTGTGACCTTAATCATGACACGTTGACTTGGTTCATAAGAGTGTGACCTTAATCATGACACGTTGGCCTGGTTTATGACAGTGTGACCTGAATCATGACACGTTGGCCTGGTTTATGACAGTGTGACCTGAATCATGACACGTTGACTTGGTTCATAAGAGTGTGACCTTAATCATGACACGTTGACCTGGTTTATGGCAGTGTGACCTGAATCATGACACGTTGACTTGGTTCATAAGAGTGTGACCTTAATCATGACACGTTGACCCGGTTTATGACAGTGTGACCTGAATCATGACACGTTGACCCGGTTCATGACAGTGTGACCTGAATCATGACACGTTGACCTGGTTCATGACAGTGTGACCTGAATCATGACACGTTGACCCGGTTCATGACAGTGTGACCTGAATCAGGTTCCAGTCAGTGTGACCTGAAGAATAACACGGGAAATCGCCTATAGATTGAGAGTTTTCCCTGGACCTCACTGTACCCAAGATTATGATCTACTCAAGTTGGTAGCTGGTGGTAGTTAGCCACCAAGCCCCAGAGAGGTATAGTACCCGCCAGGTTATCGTGAGGGGGTTCGTACTGGCTGCGCAGTTGCGCCAACACTTCAGTGGCTGTCAATTTTCTCCTTTAGCCTCGGTATATCTGTCTCCTCTTTTTCAGCCTCATCCACACATGCTGCAGTTCGTAATCAAGCCACAAAAACCTGCAATCTCTCCATCTCTCACATATAACTTATAACTTGCACGACTTGTTCCTGGTGTCTCTAGATATGCCTGCGTTGAGCATAACGCGTTAGCAGTCTCAGGTGTTCCCTTCCGCCCCTCTGTTCCACTCTTCCCTCCCGCCCCTCTGTTCCACTTTTCCTCCCGCCCCTCTGTTCCACTTTTCCCTCCCGCCGCTCTGTTCCACTTTTCCCTCCCGCCCCTCTGTTCCACTTTTCCCTCCCGCCCGTCTGTTCCACTCTCCCCTCCCGCCCCTCTGTTCCACTTTCCCCTCCCGCCCCTCTGTTCCACTCTCCCCTCCCGCCCCTCTGTTCCACTCTTCCCTTCCGCCCCTCTGTTCCACTCTTCCCTTCCGTTCCTCTCCTCCTGCCGTTCTGACCCACTCCACTTAACGCAGGTTTCGTTAACAACTGACAACGAGTCAACTGACCCGACCCTTGGGGGATGCTGCTGGTGAGGTGGGTTTCCTGGTTGCTCTCTGACGCCTCACCATCCTTGACATCCCCAGTGTTCGGAGAAACAGACGCCCTCTGTTTTACTCTTGAATCACACGTCAGTATTGAGCACAATGCAGCTTGGAGCTCGAAACAAGCCAGGTGAGGAGTATAGCCCTCGAGGGCAGGGTCTATAACAGAATGACTCCGAGGCCACGGCCTGGCCGCTAGCCTAATACGCACTCGGCGTCTTGGGTCCTCGAGCCAACCTGATGACGGGGGGATTGTAGGGTGGCCATTCGGTGAATCTGCCAACTACTAAGTGTTCCAAGGTTAAGACCCATAACCCGCATTGAAATTGCAATCCAACACGCCGCTACAATTATTATCATCCTACTGCTATTCACTCACGTTCTCTCATGTTGTAGTGAAGACTTTTCGCAAAAATTAACCGCATCTGCAAGTAAAATTACAAGTGTTTATAGAGACTGGAAAGAAGGTCTCCCATAAAGTTTCACTTTCGACTCTTAAATGGAGGATTTCATGTGGCCTGTCTTCAAGAAGATTGTGAGGAGCTTCCATTTTAAGTTTTTGTTGAACAAATTTAACATCATATACAGTCCGTCGTCCACCTGTGCTCGCGGGGTTACGAGCACGGGTGCTGATGGAGTTACGGTTGAGAAGTTCCAAGATTTCGTGGTGAATGAGAGTGTGAAAGCTGGTGGTGGGGTTTAGGAAGAGAGGAATTGTAAGTGTGTGAGAATTACAGAAAGCTATCGGTATTGGAAGAGTGGCACAGTTATTGAATGCCGTGAGTTGAATATACTTGGTAAGGTGACTGAGGGAGAGTGGTTTTGATCGCGCTGTGCTCTCACCAAATTGTTAACGTGTAAAACGTAGGAGTAATATCCATTGCCTATGAAATAACGGCTACGATTATCATGAGAATAACTTTGCTGGTGGTTCTGGTCACGATCAAAAAACTTGATCCGAAGCTTCAACGAGGAATCAAGCGAGTCGGTGATTCCAAAGTGGAAAGTCAGTCACTCAGGTGGTTATGTTGGCCCATGAACTGCTGATTGCCTACAATGAGTTATTTGGACAATCACATGTTTATCACATGGCCTCCGAGTTACGTATCTTCGTTGTATATCAGCTGACTGTTATATTTCTTTCTTGTATCTCCCATGATGATGTGATCATTACAAGAAAGTGTACTTGGGAACTTGTTTCATTTTCCCCGTGGACTCATAGAAATATATATATATATATATATATATATATATATATATATATATATATATATATATATATATATATATATATATATATATATATATATATATATATTGTAGAGAAGTTGTTACTGGATTATTGCAGGGTTGTGGAGGCGTTGACGTAGCAGGGTCGCGTCGGGCAGTTCCAATGTTGTGGCGGGACTTGCAAACTTCTAGGTATCGTGTGTGGTACGACTGTGGTGAACGGGGCTGTTACTGAATCGCGGTGTTGTAACAGGGTTGTGGAGTTACATCAGGGTTGTGGCGTTAGTGCAGGGTTATTGTGGAAAGATGTTGTTACAAGGTTTGGCGGGGGAAAGATTACATACGGCTGGCCTACTGTGGGGTTGTTACGGGGTTGTGAGAGTCGGGTAGGAGGGAAGACGATGCCAGCTGCTCGTAAAGAGCCACTTCCGCCACCTGCTCATGCCACAAGACGTCATCCAATGTACCAGAGATTTAGCAACACCCTCAATGTATCCCCACTCCAGTGGTTTTCTTCCAAGGACGACAAGCCAAACGAAAATACGACATATGTAGCATCCTCCGCTGTTGGATACACTCTACAGTTTTCCTGCCTTAGCTTCGTTCACACTACCTGTGAACGACTGCTGGGTTGACGTAAACACGACAATGACCTTATGAATCATACCATAATCCATGGTAGATATGGTTGGATCGTTCTTAGTGGGTATACGTCAGTCTGTCCCCGTCTATCCTGGGGAAGAAAAAAAAAAAAACTTGTGCCAGGCCATCTCACTCGGTCTATTTCTGCGGGTCACACCCCCTTTATCGTCGCACTGAGTGGGCCTTGGCCTCCTCCTCCTGAGGGAATTTGGGTCTTCCTGTTATTCATGATGATGTATGACGGGGTCTATTCACGCGGGGATGGCGTCAGTGATGAAAACATTCAAGCTAGTAAATGGGTCAGCTTAGCTGTCATTGGCTGGTTCCAAAACAGCTTGACTGCCGGATGTAAACGACGGTTCTTTGAAGGACTTCATGTATGGATTTTTAAAGCTGGTGGAGTTTATTCGTGGGTTACGAACTGCAGGGCTAGTTGATCCGTGAGTCTCGTCAAGCTGAAGGACCTGCTGGTCCTTGGGTTTCGTAACTGGTTGGTGGACTGCCTTAATGGGTTTCGTGTCGTGTAAAATTTAATAATCCATGGCAGATACTGTGGTGGTCACCCTGGCTTCGGCGTTGCGTGGTCTTCCTCTTCTTCGCGCATCGGCGTTCGCGTCGGAAACCATCCTCGACTTTTGATATAGGAGTCCATAATTTCTTTTTTTCCTATAAAAACACCAATTTTGATCACTCGAAAATGAAAAAAATTTTCTATTCGAAGTCGCAGAATGTTCGAGAACGACTATGTGTTGTGATCAGAAAAATACTTTTTTTTTTGGGTCAGTATCATTGTGCCATTGTCCCAGTCTGTCTTGCTGTCTCACACTCTCTCTCACCTGTTCTCAGTGTCCTCATATCTCCTCATGTTAAGCAGATGAGGCGCCGATAGACGAGGCAAGGGCAGGGTAAGCAGATGAACTATGGACACACGGATTTATACTATGTCTGGAATTTATATAGAAGCATCGGCGGCTACTCTGAGGAAGGGAGGGAAGGGCTCGAGTGACGCAGGGCCAGAGAAAGCAAGGGGAAGTGAGAGTTTCTGTCCTTATCACAAGCTGGTGTCTTACTTCACATGGTAGTGCACCTACTTGTCCTTCCATCTCCTTCGCTGGGCTCTCGTGTGTACTTGATGTGTGACATCTTTCTCTTACGTTGCATGGTATTATGACTGACTTCACTGATATAATACCACGCAACATATGTCATACATATTCGCCATTTCCCGCGTAAGCGAGGTAGCGTTGAGAACAGAGGATTGCGCCTTAGAGAGAATATCCTCACTTGGCCCCTTTCTCTGTTCCTTCTTTTGGAAAATTAAAATACGGGAGGGGAAGTTTTCCAGCCCCCCCGCTCCCTCCTCTTTTAGTCGCCTTCTACGACACGCAGGGAATGCGTGGGAAGTATTCTTTCTCCTATTCCCAGGTTTGGTCATATGGTTTGGTCACATGGAGAGAATGAATGAGGAAATATTGACCAAGAGGATATATGTGTCAGAGGTGGAGGGAACGAGGAGAAGTGGGAGACCAAATTGGAGGCGGAAAGATGGAGTGAAAAAGATTTTGAGTGATCGGGGCCTGAACATGCAGGGGGGTGAAAGGCATGCAAGGAATAGAGTGAATTGGAACGATGTGGTATACCGGGGTCGACGTGCTGTCAGTGGATTGAACCAGGGCATGTGAAGCGTCTGGGGTAAACCATGGAAAGTTCTGTGGGGCCTGGATGTGGAAAGGGAGCTGTGGTTTCGGTGCATTATTACATGACAGCTAGAGACTGAGTGTTAACAACTGTGACATTTGTATGAGGGGGGAGGGGGTTGTTATTTCATGTGTGGCGGGGTGGCGATGGGAATGAATAAAGGCAGACAGTGTGAATTATGTACATGTGTATATATGTATATATCTGTGTGTGAATATATATGTATACGTTGAGATGTGTAGGTACGTATATTTGCGTGTGGGGACGTGTATGTATATACATGTGTATGGGCCATTCTTTCGTGTTTCTTTGCGTTACCTCGCTAATGCGGGAGACAGCGACAAAGCAAAATAAATAAATAAATGATATATATATATATATATATATATATATATATATATATATATATATATATATATATATATATATATATATATATATATATATAATTGGGTAGCGAGACAGAGAGTAGTGAAGGAAAAGACGAGTGACGCCCTCCAAGTGTCATTAGCTTAATCTGGTTATATCCTCTCTCTCTCTCTCTCTCTCTCTCTCTCTCTCTCTCTCTCTCTCTCTCTCTCTCTCTCTCTCTCTCTCTCTCTCTCTCTCTCAATCCGCCCCGGTTGCCCTTCGCCAAGAGAGCAGCGGCCTGACGTAAGTCGACTCGGGTGTGACCATTTCACTGAGCTGTACGTCCTGGGGTTCGTATATGGGCGTCGCTGGTCGTTGTTACACGACTCTGAAATTCGTTATGGGGAAAACAAAAGAAACACAAGCCTCACTAACTTCAATAGGCCTACGTTAACCTTGACGACCTCCATGCTATGTTCCTACGAATCATGTGATAAGATACGACCCTTGAGCACGACGGTACGACCCTTGAGCGCGACGGTACGATCCTTAAGCAAGACGGTACGACCCTTGAGCGCGACGGTAGGACCTTTGAGCATGACGGTACGATCCTTGAGCACCACGGTACGATCCTTGCGCACGACGGTACGATCCTTGAGCACGACGGTACGATCCTTGAGCACGACGGTACGACCCCTTGGGCCAAACGGTACGACCCTTAAGCACGACGGTAGGACCCTTTAGCACGACGGTACGGCCCATGAGCACGACGGCACGACCCATGAGCACGACGGTACGACCCGTGAGCACGACGAGATGACCTTTGGGTATAATGGCTTATTCCTTTTCATCTGACCCTTAAATCCACATCTAATATCGGAGTTACATGAAGTTCACATCCAGTATCAGATGCATAAGACATCCTCATCCGATGTGCGAGGCATAAGTCATCCACATTTAAGACATCCACATCTAATATGAGACATACAAGACATCCACACCCAATCTGAGAAATGCGCCACATCCTTATCCTTTATACGACACACGACATTCATCCTCCACTTGAGCATTTTCTTAGTAGACATCTCATCTATGCCAGTATTACCCATGTGGTCTAAATGAGAGAGAGAGAGAGAGAGAGAGAGAGAGAGAGAGAGAGAGAGAGAGAGAGAGAGAGAGAGAGAGAGAGAGAGAGAGAGAGAGAGAGAATAAGAAAATCGATGCTTCTGGTGCCTTCCTGTTGCCAGGGTAAACAAGGGATTTGGCTCCATCTTAGACTCTATTTCTAAAGGGTTTAAGATCTAATCCAGTTTATAGCATGTTTACGATTGTTTTTTTCTCCTCCCGGGTTCCAAGATATCTGTGGGACCGAGAGATCGTAATATCGTTTATACTTTTTGACTCTCGAAGCACAAATTCTTTCGAGCTAACTCCTGTCAAACCCTCCCTTTTCCTAGCAATTCTTATTTGCATTAGATATCATATATATGTTTTTTAAGAGTCCGAGTATTTCTAAGGTGGAGATAAACATTCTGCTACTTTTGGGATCCAAAAATGAAGCAACGTCTGCAGGAGAGAGAGAGAGAGAGAGAGAGAGAGAGAGAGAGAGAGAGAGAGAGAGAGAGAGAGAGAGAGAGAGAGAGAGAGAGCACTAAGCATCCAGCGAACTGAGGGGGAGGTTAAGTTCAGGGATCTGATGAGGGGAGTTGATAAGTCAGACTGCTTTAGGCTCGACCCTGTTTAAGTATGTGGAGTTACAACCGACCAGAGTGTAAGAGCAATCCTCTATAAGAAGAAGATTCAGTCCTTTCTATAATCGTCGTAAACACTAAGATAACCTTTGGATTCTTATCAACCCATTTCTTAAGAGGCAGACGTAGCTATTTGTGTGATGTAGGGTGTTTCTATGACATTTTGGACGTTACTGTGATACCAGGCACGTACGTAATATTTATCAACTGGTGCAACTATAGATCTATCCAGTTTTGGAAGGAGAAATAGGAAGGAAGGAGGTCCTAGAGTCGTTGATCCTACTCTGGTTGCAGCTGCCTCGCCCAGGAACCGAGATTCCTATGTTTATATTGCTGGGTTCCAAGCGGTAGATTCTGTCAGCGACAGCATCTTGCTCATAAAAGCCTAATCCCAAAGATATTATGCGAACCACACATCAGAGCCAGTATTCTGAAGTTGTCAGATATTTATGTCCTGCCCTACATTAACCAGCCTCTGATGATGACTCTATTATGAACTACAGCGTCCAAGAGAAAAAATGTGTGTGGGAATAAACGAGACGGGAGAGTGTGCCAGGGCCACAGTGGATCACAGAGGGGCCACACACACTGGAAGCTCAGCCTGGACCAGGGTGGGGAGTTGGACCCACCTAACGCTAACACCAAGTCCCACCACACCGCACATACATGAGAAATATACAAGAGCCTCATAATAATCTTTATACATGCTGTGTCTAGGCCTCGCCTCGCACCTCACACCAAATTTCACCTCCGCAACCCTGCAACCGATCAGTAGGGTCAAGCAAACTTAATGCACTTGCGATCATGAAATGTTAATCTGTAGTTCCCAGAATACAAAACTATTGTGTTTTCCTTCTGGTCGAGTGCAGCAGAGAAAGACTGTCCTGGCTAGAGGCTGGCAGACGCATGGTGAAGTGTCAATAAGGCACCACATATATTTAGTTCTTGTAGCCGACTGTCCTGGCTGTGGGAGGAGTTGGGTCAGCGCCCGAGAACACTTACACTCGACTACAGTCTAAAGATAGACTCACTGTACTGCAGCACTTAAGGCTTGACGTAATAAAGACACAGGGGAGAGGAGTACATGTGCGTGTGTGTGTGTGATGTAAGGAGCTCCTTCGGGACAACGGACTGTTGACAGCATCACACGTTCGTCCTCCCACTAGTGTTTGTAGGACCTTCGCGGCTGACCAGCTTCAGTCAGCACACACAGTTTACGACCACAGTTCATCGATGCCAAGTCACAGGTCTAAGCTAATAACTCGAAACACTTCCCCGTTCTCCTCTCTCCTCCCCTTTACTTCTTCTTTGGACGCTTCCATCCTTATCTCGACGTGTTCCCCGGATGCTGGAAGGTAGTTTGGGGTTCCAAGTGATCCGGCTGTCCAGGACTGGAGTGGAATCTAACCTTCCTGATTAATCCTCACCACCAAGTAGTGCCCGGCTGTGCAGCACTTCCTCTGAACTGTGAATTTAGAAAGACGAATAAACTGCTTAAAAACGAAGAATACAAGAAAACAGCAAAATAAAACTCATTGCAAGGATTAACAAATACGTATACCTACATAAGAATGAATAAATAAATGGTGGACAAAAGTAGAAAAAAAAATTGACGAATCTCGAGTTGTGAAAGTTATCGTTTTCTCGCGTTCCTGCTGTACATATTGAAAGGAAGATGTGTGGTGGAGGATGTGGAGGATCCAGGCTGTAGGAACAAAACTGCAAGGGCCCAGTGTGGGAAATATACCTCCTAGAGTTTCGTTCCTCCGAACCCCACGTACTGCCGGAACAACCTCGAAACGGATCGGAGCGCCATACCAAGTGTTTACACGTCATTCTTAAAGAGTATCTCATCTTTTACCTCCTTTATCGCCATGTCTTGCGGTCTTGATGACTCCTGTAAAATCCCTTAAGTTGTGACGGGATCATAGCAGTCAGCAGCCAGTTTATCTCGGTCGAGTGGGCTGAACCGCTGGAGTTTACCTGATGCTTCGCCTGAGCTTGTATCCCAGGAGGAAACTAGGGTAAACTCGAGTCCAGTGTCTATGTTCAAGAAGATCAGGTTGACAGGAACAAGCACTCTGAGATGACGTACTCATCGTCTGTCCCTCTGGCACAGAGGTGGTGCAGACGAACCACAGGTGCCTAATCAAGTGTTTTTCGATAATTACGTACGCGTGGGGCCTTATTTTTGCCTCTATCAGTAGCTTATCTATTAGTGCATATCTTGCTTATAGATACTGCCAAAGCTTGTTGGCTCCACAAGCTTTCAGTCTCTTCAAATACCCGACAAACTTGTGTGATGTGCAAGATGTGGATAGAATCGTTTGTGGAGGGTGCCAGTAGAAATGACCTGAATCATAGGGAAGGAAAAGTGATTTATTTTCATTCTAAGTCCTGGACGAAGCTGACACAAACGACTTTTAAAAAATGGCCTTAAATGGAGACGACATATTAGGATGGTAACGGATGAGGAACAAATCAAGGAAAGAAACTGTACATTAAGTATACGATTGAAAGTAAGATTTCCACAAGTTAGTGACAATATTAAGACCACCAAACACTATGAGATGCTGATGGAATCTGTTCGTGAGCCAATCTATTATGGCAGTCGTAGGCAATCCCCTGAGACAGAGTTTAAGACCCTCGGAACACACCTAAAGATTGACTTTATGAGTAGCACATGCTGGTGTAGAGGAAGTCTTGCAGAGGAACATCGTGGAAGTATGAGGAACTCATCTAAACTCTCTCTCTCTCTCTCTCTCTCTCTCTCTCTCTCTCTCTCTCTCTCTCTCTCTCTCTCTCTCTCTCTCTCTCTCTCTCTCTCTCCAGAGAAGTGTGGCACCGGTACTATTACATAACCCGGCTGGGTGGGTATGGAGAGGTTCTTTCAGAGACGGCTGAGCGGGTGACCTAACGCTTCAAGCGGAGGCTGACGAGTGTCACTCCTTAAGCCCAGATAGAGCTCTCTCATGCCTTCTCCCTCACCTCACACACGTGGGCTGTTGGCATTCAACCTACAAGCATACGATTTCTCCACCTTGCATTCGGTACATGACAGTGCGTAACTTACGAGATTCGTTCTTCGTGACTGCTTTGCCCTGCGCTGCATGCTAGCCCTGCCGTCGTAAATTTCGTAAGTAAATACTCTCACGTTCTGCCCGAGACTTGCGTGCCATACAAGTGTATTGCAGCTGTTAGAGAGTAGGTGTTCCACAAGTGCTCATGCTGAAGAAAATGACCGTGTGTGTGTGTGGAGGAGGAAGAAGATGGCGTTCTTGGCAACATGACGATTAGACGCACCTCAAATACATTTGATCACGTGTTAGTTCTGCTCACAGCCACCCACACTTGGTCATCATCAATATCGGCCCGTGGGCTTGACCGGTCAGCCCTGGCCTCCCCACCACCACCGTCAGCCCTGGCTTCCTCACCACCACCGTCAGCCCTGGCCTCCTCCCCACCACCACCGTCAGCCCTGGCCTCCTCACCACCACCGTCAGCCCTGGCCTCCTCACCTCCACCGTCAGCCCTGGCCTCCTCACCTCCACCGTCAGCCCTGGCCTCCTCAACTCCACCGTCAGCCCTGGCCTCCTCACCACCACCGTCAGCCCTGGCCTCCTCACCTCCACCGTCAGCCCTGGCCTCCTCACCACCACCGTCAGCCCTGGCCTACGCACCACTGGCAGCGTCCTGGCCTTCCCTACTCTCAGCCTTGCCCTCCGCCACTGTCTACCCCACTGTCTGTCTTGGCCACTACCGCCTGACGGCGGATACTCCATCCTCCAAACACGACTGACAGCCCTGACCATCAACTTCGCCAGCCACCCTCATCAAACCTGGCTCATGACGTCATTATCACTCCTGTCTCATACCGTCAATACACCTGCCTCACACCACCAAACCTGGTTTACACCATCACCACACCTGGTTTACGCCATCACCACACCTGGTTTACGCCACCACACCTGCCTCACACCACCGTACCTGGTTTACACAATCACCACACTTGCCCTTAAGACTAGTACAGATAACATTCATAAAATTCTTAATACGATAACACTCACTTTTCACAACGACCTGGTTAAACATCATTCGGAACGAACTGTTTAGTTCTGGTCCTCAGACTTGATCAGAGACGAAATTAAAGAACTAGAACAAGGTGAGAGACAAGAATATCCCTTGGGCACCACTATCCATCATTATGGTTACCATCACCATTACTCTTATCAGCACTGACACCTCCGGTAACAACCAGTAATAGCTGTGAGCAGCACCACCGACAGCTGCACTGGCCAAAAGACATGTATCACCAGTGACAGCCACTGGTCACCGCCAACAACAGGTCTACCTACATCTTAAGCAGAGGCTTATCCCTAAGAGATAAGCAAGCCTCTTGTATTAAGCCACCGTAGATATCGCCAATATATTTGATTTGCGAATAATTGAAAACGGGAAAATATCTGGTTGTTGTGCCATTGCTACGATAACGCACCAGGGACTCTCCTTATTAGCTCAGATAAGATTTCTTCCATTGCACTTGTTATGGAAATCTGTGTTACCAAAGTCGTTGAAAAAAAGCTTCTGCCTTTTTTTATGTTCTCTTTGTCTGTCTGTTCTCCGTGTCAGGTGTTCTCATCACTCCTTTACTTCTCATCCGTACCATCAACTTGGTTCTCTGTGTGTTCGCCTTTTCCCGCGCGAAGCCTATACCATCCACAGCTGCGATGGGAAGAGTCATGGTGATGGTGGTAGTGTGGGTGGTGGAGTGGTGGCGATGGCCAGCATTAAATCATAACTTTTCTTCCTTCTATATCAATGTCGGGCAGCCGTGGTTGGGGCGAGGCTGCACTTTCGGCCAACCAAGGTAACTTTGGGCTCTTCCGATGATCCTAAAACTTATTCTCAAGCTTGTATCTTTCATTTATTTCTACCACTTACTATCTACAACTCCTCCATTTGTCTGATTGTCATAGGAGTCATAATTATTCATATTAACGCCTGGCCAGGCAAGCCAAGAAAGAGGACTTACTTACCAAGACATTTTGTCAGAATCGCAGGGCTATTCACGAAGCGCATGTCTTCCTTAAACTATTTAGGATCGACGTTGCTGCTCTGTAGTAACCATCTATCAGGAGAGAAAATTTTAAGACTGTTTTGTTATCTTGGATTTGATTTTCATTTTCTATATTAAAGATATGAACAAATTCGTGTTGTATCTCTCTCTGTTCACATGCAAAGTCCCTCAGCCTCTGTCGCTCTGTTTGTCGACGGTAAATACTTTTGTTTGACCAAGATGAGACTTCGTACTTTGCATATTGACCCCATAAAAATAATAACTGAGTACCTTTAATGTCAAATAAGTTTCCATTTTCGATGCAGGAATAAGAAATGTCATCAATCGTTTAGCTTTGCCAAGTCAAAGGTTAAGGGCGAGTGTGGGGGTCTGAGTGACGCCTTCCAACCAGCCTGGGGTTGGTCGGCTATTTAACATAGTTAAGTCTGCATTGTAACCTTATATGAAAGGTTTCGTACCATAACAAGATGAACGTACACGAAAAAGAACGCATCGTTTTTCGTTGTCATTCACGGGTGGAGCGCATGCCGTTCGCAAGTCATGCTTAAATTTTAAACCCTAATGAAGCATGCTCACAATAATGTAAGTATTTACTCAATTTTTTTTCCTTTTTACGATCGGTCTTTATTCCTATTGCTGACAGTACGGGAGGAACAGTTGGCAACAGTGTAATGGTGGAGCAACGGCCGCTCACTGGGAGGCAGCGTTGAACCTCCCAAGTCTTCAAACCATATACGCCCCCGTCTTGTGTATTCATATCTATCTATGGCGGGAATCTACTGTTTGGCTGGGAGGTTCTTTATACTATGTGTCCCAAACTTTTTCTTGTGGCTGGATAGCAGCTTGTTACCCACATTTCTCTTTACCTGTTAGGCGACTCATCTTTTGAGATCAGTTGAGGTCAGAAGTATTTGCAAGCTGCTTTAGTCACGCCTCAGAGCACCATCGCTGGTCCTCTTTTATAAACTTTTACAGCCAGTTGGAGATACAACGGTGGACGGGTAAGGGGGAGGGGAATCTTAAAGAGGGTGTCGCCATAAATCACATAGTGTGTGTTTAGGACATAGTGGTAAACATGGAGATGAACTTGTATGCATGCATTCTACGGGTTCACATTTGTAGGATGTGGCGCTTATAGGAGGAAATGAAATTAAAGAAGTGTAAATACGCTGCAGTTGGATCTATTTACAATGGAACTTTTTCATGAACCTTTACGGTCTAATGTTAAAGAATAAAAAGAATGTGCATATAACAGTCATGGGCCACATGCAAAGTGAGAATGCATTGTGATCCCAAGAGTATTCCTTAGCACCTGACGGTGTTATTTAGAAATTTTTTCCGCTGGTGGATGTAGAATGACGCTGAAATGCCTTAATGACTTTGGATAGTTGACAGGCCTAATAGCCCAACCAACCAACCAGGCAACTAAAACAGTCAGGTCAACCAGCCGTTAGCACTAAGCTATTCAGGGATGGTTCTTCATTTTCATACTCTCCCAGTCCGAATGCTCCTAATTCACAACCTCAGGGAGATACAACCTGTACGTACTGGAAAGTTTCAGTGGAATTGAGATCCACACAAAACCATTGCTGGTCCATGACATGAGTTCTTGGAATCTGGTGATGATGGAACGAGCCGGTGAAGTATTGTGAAATATACACTTCAGGAACATAGGTGTGATTTTCATCACCAACGCACCTCAAATCTGTTTTTAAGCTGTGGACGACATCCAGCCCTAGTTATGGGCTGTATGATATACCACAGTTACGTACACCCATGACGGCAAACGAAGATATTCACCTGCGTCAGATGATGATGCAACGTGTGTTTCCAGGGAAATTTACGAATATATCAGTTGCTTAATCAACGGATGTGACAAGGAACAAAAGAAACGTTTTGTTGAATGTTTTTTTACCTAAAGCTTAGATTAGGATTAAACGTTGATGCATCTTTCTTCGTTTAGCTTGTTTCTACGCTGCCTTTGGGGGATGGGATTGTAATACATCCGTCGCATTATGGACGTACATGAAGATACATTATGAGACAGAAGAGGAGGAAGAAGAATATAGAAACAAGAATAAGACGGGTAATAACTTCAAAAATATCAAGAACGTCACAGTAAATATGAACTCTGAGACCAGCATGGTTGTTTCATAGGCTACTGGGGCCGAGCCATGGTCAGTCTCCTACCCCAAGGCTTTTGGCTAAGGCCTACGTCGCTCGAGATTTGATGCTAAAGACGTTGTTTAAAGCGCATGTAAGGGACGCTGGCCTTGTACGAGTGAGCGTGGCGAGATACCGGGTGAGTGTCGCCTACAGCGAGGTTCAGGTTCCCCGTGAGTCATCCAGCAGTACTCGGGGCGCAGCAGGCGCTGAGGCAACAGGTAACAGGTTCCTCCCTCCCCCGCCAGACTTCAACCTCCGTCTGCAGTACGTGAGCGGTGGCGGGTCAGAGAGGACTTGGTGCTACCAACTTAAACCTGATGACTGACACATCATATCGGGGTTTCAGCTGTTGCCACGAACGTTACCAATATTGTTTCGCGCCTTCGAGGTCTAGAAGGACATTGTGATTCGTCTGCAGGGTTGTATGTCTGTCTGCGCTGACGAAGGAAATAATAGTGATCGTGTACGTACGGAGGGTCGTGTGAGGTTTTCCGGGAAATGCAGGTAAAGTGTGAGGTGAGACCAGTTTCCCAGGGTGCACGGGTGACCCTTGGGGTATACGGGTTACCCTTGGGGTACACGGGCGACCCTCGAGGTACACAAATTGGTCCTAAGGGAGTACTAAGGGCGCCATCCCGAGCACACCAGCGGCCTTCGGGGTACACGGGTAGTCCCCCCCCCCCCTCCAGCGCACACGAGTGGCCTTGGGGGCAAAAGGCTCGTCTCCCTGGGGCACACGAGCGGAAAACGCGTAACATCTGTGAACTTATGTTGGCGTGGACGGTTCGTTCTCCCGAAGCCTTTTAAGAAGTTTATTTTTACTCGTAGAAACACTGGAGTTTATGCCTACAAACTCCCATACACACACCCCAGCGAACGCCAGCTACCCATACATCGAGCAGTCCCTGGGGGTGGGGGAGGATGAACACCTGGTTGGCTGTAGGCCAAATGCCATGCTCGGGATTCGAACCCATGCGAGCCCAAGCCTGGGGAGTGCCCGAGGTGATTCATGGTCGATAACGCTAACCACTACACCATAGAGGCTTCTCAAGCTTCAGCACTGAGCATACAACACAAAGAAATGGTAGAGAAGGTCCAGAGGAGGTCAGCATGGATGGTATCAGTTCAGCCGAGTCACAGTGAGAAGTGAGAAGCCATAAATTTGTCCTTCATGGACGAGAGAAGATAAAGAGGTTCCATCAACAAAACCCTCCAATTTTGCAACCAGTTTGATAATGCCAACAGTAACGGTTGTTCGAAGGATGTGAAGATAGTACAACTTGATGATATAACATAGAATACTGCAAGAAACTAATTCGAAAAGATGTAAAGAAATACTTTTACAATATAACAATGGATGAATGGAATAAACTTGGTGGCGAAACTGTGAACGCTGACAGCATACAGCAGTGTATGTATACGCCCCTGATTGCTATTTGTGTTACAGGGAGAGAGATTTTTTTTTCTACACGTTTTGCCCCGTCTCTTTACCTCACATGTATCGTGTCTTTATTCTTATAAACATATACGCACCGGGGTTGGGTGCACGCCGTCTGCCACTCATAGGATTCGAACCCGTGTGTATCCGACCCCGGCCTGGTTGTGTCATAAGTTTTGCCAGGCATGCGGCACACACGTTCGTTTCTCTGGGGCACTGCCACTGAGACAGCCCTGTCTATCAACACGAGCCTGTCGCCGACATTAACAGGCAAATCCCATCCACCATCACTCCCAGCCGTCGCTTTTTCTTTCCCGCTAACGGTGAAAAACCTCGACAGGCCGTGGCATTACTAAGGTCAACAGTGTGGTATTATTGACAGAAACTGTGTCACGCACTTTCTCCCGTTTTAAATCCATGAGATCAATGACTTATCCTCCTGTTCATTTAGCCCGTGTGTGCAGAGACATAATTACTTAAGTGCTACGTCTTCGTCCTTCTGTATAATTAGTTATCGTACTCGAGTTATGTCATCGTACTCGTGGGGTTAAATCGTCGTACTCAAGGTATCAAGGGCATCCAGCACTCGTACTCAAGGTATATGTACTCAAGGGATTCAGCTCAAGCCTGTTCCTGGTGGCTGTATGTATATGTATACTCACACCGCGAACACTCCTCGGTTGGTGCAAAGGATTGGATGAAAAAAGTTACCGCTGTTAATCTAAGCGTCATCAACATGAAATATAAGATGAGCAGAATGTGACGACCTTGATACCTGGGGAGAGCTAGCTGGGAAGCACCCCATGAGCCCCCCCCCCCCTCCTTGGGTGAGGTATCTGTGATATAAGGAGCCTTAAGATAAAGCTCTCAGCTCGGCAGAGGGTATATTTTACGAACAACAACAACAACAAAAAGACCATGTTGTGAGGCCCATTTCTTAAAATCATTCTTTAGCTATACTTTGGGTAAATTCGAACAGATAAAAGTGCCACTACTTTCTGCAGTATGTCTCTCAGGGAGGAAAACAGAACCGCATTTCACTGAAGATACATTGGGCCTTGGCGAAGCTGGGAGATGGGGAAGGCACTAACAGAGGAGGGAGGAAATATTGTTGGCAGGCGTGCAGCTGTTTACGTCATCCACCTCCATGTCCCATGTGGGCGAGACTCAGGCAACCTAACCACCTGCCTGATACATCCCCTTATACACAACACAAAGAAAATCAAGTACAAATAGAAGACTAGACTTTCCTTATGTGGTATGTGTTTATTATCTACTTTACACCGATACATCCCCTTATACACAACACAAAGAAAATCAACTGCAAATAGAAGACTGGACTTTATGTGGTATGTGTTTTTTATCTACTTCACAATGTGTTTTTCCGTGAGCATGATAGTTGTACGACCCTTGAGCACGATGATGCGACCCGTGACCCTCGAGAGTCGTACCGTTGCGTCCAAGGGTCGTAAGGATAAGCACTACTTAAAAAAACGTACCGTCGTGCTCAAACATCGTTATGCCATGTTTAAAGTTCGTGCCGGTCGTTCAAAGATCGAATCACTATTGGTTGTTTATTTGGGTTATTCAAGCCGTTAAGTTTATTATGATCGCCAAACGAAAGACCTTTCAACATCTTCAAGAGTTAAGGGTAAATATTCTGAGACCGTATACGCTGAGATCTCTGCTTCAAGTTGCTCAAGGGTTTGAACGACAGTCGATCAGAAACAGTGAATATGAGTTACAGAGCTGAGACAACACACAAAAAAGGAATGGGATCACAAGGATTTAATGTTCGACAACTCGAAATACTTGTACAACTATGAGAAAGCGTTTCTTCGGACACAAAGGAGAGAACTAAAGACCAGCTGGATTCGAATGCAGAGGTACACTGAAAAGAAACCCTTGATGGAAGTGTGAGGCATTGATGGACATCCATGACTTTGTCACTAACGTTCCCTCACACTTTAACAGCGCGAGCATACAACGATGTTAACTCAGCAACGCCGAAACTTAAAGAGTGTGGATCACTTGCGTTCCATAATTATAGCGAATGAGGCCCATTACTATATTCTCAATATATAAAAGACCACAGTCCAAATTTTCCTGAGCTCATTATTTTGTACGGTACAGTAAACCCTTGGTTGCAAAAATACTCAGCATCATGTTTCATGTCAGTTCACTCAACTTTACAACTGATACTTATCGCGTTTCATTTTCCCCGTGGACTCATAGGAATATATATATATATATATATATATATATATATATATATATATATATATATATATATATATGCAGCAACATGAGTCACTGGATGATGCAATATCGGGAAACGTTGCCGGCTGGCGGGAAGTGGAAAGCAGTGGCTGGGCGGGGTCCCGGTGTGGTGCATGTGGTGCGTGCGACGCGCCGGGTAGCGTCTCCACATGGTTCAGGACGCCCGGCTGATGCAACACACTGTCGGCCGTCGTATCTTGCAGGCGGCGTTACCGATCACCCCAACACAGCCAGGCTACACAAAACTAATGCAAAACTAGAGTGATGTATGCCAGCATTTATAGAGATAAGAAGTGCAAATGGAAAATTCACACACATTACGCTTTTAATATTGATCGATAAAGAAATTTTAAATCGATAAATTAAGAATGCACTATTGAAATAGGCGAATATAAGATTTCAATTGGGTGTGGGGTTATGGAATACTTACACATCTTTTCAATTCATGATGAGAATTTGATCTGAATGCAAACATTCTATAACGAGTTGCTTGAAAGATTATCACGGACCCGTAGACGAAATAAGAGTGTATGAGGAACTGTCATGAACACCTGGTTGATGTTGATTTTTTTGTATTGCATTGCATTCGACGTCCTTCGTGACCCAAGCAGTCGATAGGTCTGCGGCCCAAACCAACGAAACATATTATCAAGATGACAGCTGGTTTAACTTGTGTCAGTCTGCCATGATATTTTTTGATAGACTTTCTGAATGTTTTTTTTTTTATTTTAAACTAAAATGCAGGAAGATTAAAATTTGATTCCACTGTGACTCTTCCAAGATCGACAGAGCACACACAAGAGCACTTCAGGGAAGGCTGCATCCCCGGGTTTATAATGGATGTACCAGGAAGGACACTGTAGTCGGCAAAGGTTTACACAGACGTGGTCAGTTCTAGCCGACCCACACCCCCCATGCCCTCACACGTAATGGAATTAGGAAACGATATAGTTTATTACTCTACAGATAAAACGTTATTGACAACTTTTGCGGACGCAGGTGACAGCCAGTCCCAGTGAGGCGTCAGGGGACAAGTCGTTGGCTGCCGCACGATCAATGACATTTGTCCATGTGGGAGTGAGGTGCTGTTCCCGCCCTGCCAGCACAACGCCTCCTCACCCATCCTGACGGTCATCCTCGGTACTCTTGAAGGACGTCTGGGTCACAGGACTCTTAATAAGGAGGATGGTGGCTGGAGATGGTCACGAAAAGATCTTGATGGGTTGACTGGGGTAGGGAAAGGTTTTGGAAATTAAAGACCCTGGGAGTCGGGTGTTGAAGGGTCCCTTAGAATGCCTTAAGGGAGAGAAGAATTGGAAATGAAATGGAAGTGAGACCAATAGGTCTGGGACTTAACCTATGTACTAGTCGTCCTTGTTAAGAGGATAAACTTGTCTGTAACGCTGATCAACGAGTCCATCTGATGGAAATACGAGACGAACACCATCGTTTAGTTCTAACCTTTAGTGACAAAAATGAAAATAAACCTGAATGGTAGACATAATAATAGTCTGCCTTCTGGTCATCCAACGATATAATCGGCAGCGCGCCATAATCGAGAGGGAATAATTGAAGCTTTAACTTGACACCAACATGGCAGAAGTATCTTGTATATCACTACTTGACCATGACCACTATCCTTCCTATTATTATCATTATTATTGTTATTATTTATTATTTATTATTATTACATAAAGATGTACAGATCATGATATCATGGATAAACGATGTACCGATATATCAGGTAAAAATTCTCCCAGGATAACTTCAAAACTTGACCCTGTAACCCTACGCCGCATGTTGGTTCATTTTCCCTTTTCTACAAGTATTACTCTGTTATTAGCTCCCGAGAGCTGGCTGTTTGTGTATCCTTACCACTAGATAGACCAGCTAGGAAGAGTGGTGCGTCACATAATTTCTGTGTGGTACCAGGCAAGCTGCTGCGTCACATAATTACTGTGGTCGATGGCACCTCGAATAAGCCGTTTTGATAACTGTTTCTTTTCCTTCACCTCGAAGCTTTGGAACTCTTTACCCAATAACTCTGACCTGGCAGATTAAAAAGAAAAAAAATATATTTTCACTTCCAATATCTATAAAGAACTTTCCCTTATCACTTCACTTTCCCTTTCGTTAACCTCTCTGCGTTTCAGTAAAGGGGCGTCCTTGATGTGAACTTAGGTCCGTGACTGGAGCCTCCATCGTAAAAAAAAAGGACAAGAAAGTCATGGTTTGAATATTACAAGGGTATTATTCACCAACGGGAAGACAATAACATTTCAACATTACTAGAAGAGACAGAACATTGTATAACCTCGAACCAGACACTGTTCTACCCCAGAACACCTCTAGCTAGTGTCCACCAATCACACACTAAATCTTTGCAACAATAGAGCAGGTCCTGGGGGCACATTTGTAATACACGCCATCCCCCTTAAAGTACATGC
This sequence comes from Panulirus ornatus, assembly GCF_036320965.1. Lineage (NCBI taxonomy): Eukaryota > Metazoa > Arthropoda > Malacostraca > Decapoda > Palinuridae > Panulirus > Panulirus ornatus. The sequence goes on from NC_092264.1 coordinate 3,096,548, forward strand.
ATTATCTCCGAATGGAGTCGTACTGCCTAGGTTACGATGCGCCTCATGCAAATACTGAAAATCTGTAAGATTTATGGAGACATTGATAATCTGCATAACAGTACGAATGATAATAACACCATCTCTCTGAAAGGGAATACCAAAATGCACGAATTTTCCCACTTCAGCTTCAGAGCTGAAATCCCGTGTGACACAAGCACTGCCGCTCCTTGAAACTGACGCCAAGAGTGAAGCAGGTCCATATTTAGCAATGTCAGCTATAATTTTTTTCTTAAATCCAACATTTATCCAAGGTCCGCATCATGTCCTTTTCCGTCTTTGTAATCCTTTTTCGTAAATGTATGTTCGTTTCATTCTTTTTCTTAAGACCAGTCGACACATATTCACAAATCAATAATTGCACATATCAATACACAAAGATGGGGGCCCCACAAGTGAACACTCTCAAACTGCACGTACATATATGTATGTATGTATGTATGCACGTAGTCACATATGCACTTTTGTTTCAGGCACGCGCATGCGACTGTTTGTTACACGTTCACACGGGAGAAACACTGAAGGTCGGAAATAAAGCGATAGACGATTCAACTTGTCAGTAGTGCATTTCCTACATCCACTTTTCGGTCGAGAGATCCACACACTCTTCATGAAATCTTTTCCATGACGACCGATGACATCTTACAGGCTCTGGATTGTGTTCCAGGTGGCCGTCAATATGTTTAAACATTGCAGGAGGCTGGTACAACACGTGCTACGAACCACATCAGTTGATATTGATCCCAACAGAGAACCAAACCTGCTTACAGTGACCCCAAGGAACAGCATTCTTTCTATGTTTCACTTACCTTTAGACTTAGGCGTTAGCGGGGTAAAAAGTATCACAGAAAAAAATGTACAGTGATGTGCTGGGAGCGTATCGGACAGTATCCCACTAGTACAGCGGCACAAGATGGTCTGCTACAATGCCGTCCGTGGCCCGCGCAACACCTGCGTCGTGGGTGCCAAATACTTCCACCGCTACTTGCATCTCGCGCCCTTGGAGAATATTATATCATGAATGATATAATCCAGATGGATGTTTTCTATACGTCGATAACCTGGTGGGAGCTTATTAGTTCGGTGTAATTAATGAACGAGTAACTGAGCATAGTAAAAGTTCAGGGTGACGTACATTCCTAATCTTAAAACGGATAATATTTGTTAAAGCAAACTTTTGTGTTTACCAGCAATCAACCGATATGCAGTGACAGAGAAACAGCAGTGATACGACTATTTCACTGGCAGTGATATCACAGTAATCAATCCCCTGTACTTGCGCTTATGGGGAAATATTTAAGTAGACTTGATGTTGTCCTTCAGCAAGATTCTCTTACGATGTTCGGAAATACCCAAGATATCTTATGCACGTCTTACTTATTATTATACAACCCAATGGCCCCTTTTGTGGCGTTTCGCCAACTTTCAGGCTGCACTCCACTCAGCAGCAGGGAAATGATGGGCTCCTGTGGAATGAGAATTTCTTGAAACTGTATTCCTTTCATCCACTGAAGATAAACCTTGCGTGTGTATCTTCCTATTGATTAAATCGTATCAACTACAATTATTGATGCCCTCACCAAGATAGGGCGTTTTAGTTGAGTGGTGTGTGAGTGGGGGGTTGGGGGTATGCATCCGTGTTCCAAGTCCTCAGTCTCCCTCACCACCTTCACTGTCATCACAAGGCAGGACTTTAATGTTACACAGGCCAGTCAGCTACTCAGGGCAATTCAGTGTACAGAAAGTGAACGTATGAATCGCCACAGTAAAGCAGTCCATGTTATGATACCAACCTATCTTTCGCTCACTCCTCCGAACCTAACTCTAAAAGTGACTTAGCCGGAGGATGTTAAGACATTATATGATCTACGCTTCAATTTTGGTTCACTTTCCCTTCTTTCCATAAGTATTACTTATCTCCCGAGAGCTAACTGCTAGCGTGCCCCCCAAAACTAGGTAGACCGCAATATTCGGCAAGCTATTGCGTCACACGGCTGCTCAAATGTGGGCCGTTTTGACAACTGTTTCTTTCTCTGCACCTCGAAGCTTTGGAGCTCTACCCTCTCAATTTCTTTCCCACTAATAACTATGACCTGACTGTTTTCAGAAGACAGGCTTTTCTTATAAACTGAAATTCGTAAAGTTTTACTTTCTTTTCTCTTCCTCGTTCGCTAATCTCTCCATATTTCACTCAGGACCCGGCCTTAATGTGGACCATTGTCCGTAACTAAAGCCTCCTACGTGTCCAGTCAGTGCATATCTCATATTTCTGGGTGTCGGGCCCGAGATGTATGATAAGTAAGCGTAAGATAACATTCCTTCAGCGTCGACGTGGTGTTTGTATCAGTGACGTCATGCTTGGGGGGGGGGGTACTTATGACGTATACTGGGATACGACGATTGGTGAAGTGTTCGACGCAAGGCCTTATGTTGCGACGAAAGTGTGAATTTCATAACTATTTTGATGTCTTGAGTTAAACGCTTTTAACATATTTCACGATGAACAAAAACTTTTCAAACTGTATAGTTCTCAGGACAATCAGTGACACTGCGACAAGGGAGACTGAGCTTGGCGGGGAACAGCGATATCGACTTCTGAATGATAAGCTCTATTTATGCCTTTATGTTTGTATGTTTCACTGGTTTTGCGTGGTAGCTTTGCCTTGCATACATGTTCCCGGTCGTTGAGATATAAGGGTTGGCTTTGTACGTTCTGCATCCTCTGCTTGTTGGTGAGTAATAAATAGTTAGCATTTGAACGGCTTACACTTTCTTCTTGTTGAAATATGAAATATACCTTTGCTCAGTCTATGAAATATACCTTTGCACGACCTACAGTTTCCATTTGTAGAGTAAAATAGGTAGCTATTTTTCTGCCTGTTGAGTTATAACAGCTTTTTATGGCCTGCACCTGTCTGTTTGTTGATGGAAACAACTTTGCACAATGAGTAATTGTGTTAAGTAGTGTGAGTAATGTTTACATCAAAACTAGACTTCAGGTATCGTATAGGTAGTCTTAGTTATTTGTGTAATGTGGAATTTCCAATATAGATTAGATCTTACTGTAAATTTGAATTCTAAGCTAAATAGAAATGGGTCTGCCGTCACTAAAGCAAATTTAGTCTCTGCATAATGTAATTAAGGAGATAAATTTTATTCTAAACTATATGAATATTTGATACAAGTTTTATTTAAAAAATTAACATTTTGCATTTGTTCGTGTTTGTATATGAAATTATTCGTAATGTAGATGCTATTTGACGTGTACGATAGTCCGATTGTCATAGAATGTAAAGCAAGATAATGTTTCGCTCCTTTTATTTAGGTAAATACTCTGTGATTATTATTGTTATTCTCTAGATATTTAAGTATGTATCAGTACATGAATACTCTTGTATGTGTTAATGCAAGAGTTATTTTTAAAGATATAATTTCTAAGGGTCTAAGTCACGTTCAGGGAATGGGACGGATAATGTGCCGGGTTTTAAAGTAAAAGTAATTCGTCCAATTCATATCTCAAAATATTTGCATTTGTCTTTGGGCTCCTGTTGTCACTCGGTGAAAAGAAATAACACTGCTTTAAATAAGTCCTTCATTGATTAAAGAAGATATCAATGTGAAATAAAAATATAGAATATATATATATACATTTATACCTTATAATATTCTCTAAACCCATATTGTTTCAGAACGTCGTCGGAAGGTAAGCGACCAGGCTTGAAGGAGGGTGTTTGACGTGTTGGAGCACATTTCTCCAATGAACCGGTGCAAATTTCTTGTGATATAGATCTTTTCCTTCCATCTACACATTTGATAATGGGTAGGTAATCTTTTCGTTTAAGTAGACTTTTAGTTGGGAATTGGTATGGGCTTGTCGATGCATTAATGAGAAGGAAGTGTTTAAACATCAGATATGGAGAATGGGGCCTATAGGAAGTAAATTTAAAGCTACAGGTGGTGATGATTTATTGGAAAGATAATCCTAAGAAACAGCAATTAAGACAAATTTTCAGTATTTATTTTCTGGAGAAACTAAAATTTGCGCGGACATTTTCGGCGGGAAAATTGTCTATATGGTATAGAGTAACTTTGAAGATGTGATGTGTAAAATTACAGCCAAGTTCATCACCATTATCTCTTGATGTTAAGTGAATTTGCTCCACATTGTTGTTTTAGATTTTGAATAATGCAATAATTGTTGCTCCGCATGCTTTAGTGCATTCTATAGGGTGATTTTATTTCAACTATTTTAAGATTTGACAATTCGGTGATTTTGTTTTTGCATTGCTTAATTAGAGAATAAGATTACAAGTATGGGTCATGATTTGGAGCTTTATATTGTATTTGTTTAAACAAGATGATTAGTGTATGAATTAGAAATTAGGGTTGCTTATTAGGTTAAAAAATCAACAATCTATGGAAACCTCAACGTTATACACGCAAATGAGGAGCATGAGATTGGCACATGGTGTCACCAAACAGACGACGTAGCTATTGAGGTTTTCATAGGTTCTGTTGATGTTTTACGATTGTACTGTCAGGTTTTATTGATGATTAACCCTCTTATTTTTCCCTACTCTATGAAACTTTTTATACTGTTTTCTTATTGATATTTTATAAATTTTGATACTTCAAATTATGCCCTACATCTGTTATTATTTTCTCATCACAATAACTTTGCAAAACGGAATCACTTTGTATTCATAGTTACTGTAAACTGTAGAATTAGATTGGAGCTAAACTGGTAATTTACCAAAAGTTTATTTAATGCAATGGTGTTTATGAAGAGAGTTCTTAAAAATTTTCCCACTTGGGCTTTGTGAATGATTAGTATAATGGAAACGTTAGTTATTTTAAGGATATTTTTGTGTTTACCTTGTGTGTGTATGGTTATTTATTTATGTTGATTGCTTTTATATTTGTATTATTTTCCCCAAAGTTCCAATAAAAAGTTATGAAACAAGGGCTGCTTGCAATTTGCATGTACTTTTACTAATTGATGAGATTCCTCATCAGGATATGTTGTCTTGTTAATTTGTTTTATTGCCCTTTATTGCTTCAGAATATTGTGGATAGTAATCCATATTTTAGAGTAGGTTTTGTTTTGTATTTTTATGTATTAGGTACAATGAGCACGTCATGTATTGGTAGTATTTGTGTGCATTTGTTTGTCTTGATTTATTTTGTTTTCATGTACTGTGTACCTTATCATATATTGTCTTTTAAAGAGAACATTTTTCGTATTGGTTAAAGAAATTTTATGTTCAGTGCTTTAATGAAATTTTTTTTTCAGGTGCCAATATTAGAAATTCTGAATATCGTAAGTATAATCACATCAGATGTGTTGTAAAGCACATTGCTTTACTTTGATTGATTGCAGAAGTAGCATCCATTGATTTTTTTGCCACTCTATATATGTTTGCACATTTGTAGAAAGATGACAGATTACAGGTTGTCTTTTGTCTATATTGTCTCATGTTTGCCTCTTCAGGATAACACTTTGCATTAGATCAAATTTATAGGTATGCAGTTTTGATAAAATGTTTCAGGTGCCAATTATAGAAATTCTAAACATTCTCGGTATTAATACATCAAATATGTAGCAAAGCACAGTGCTTTATGTTCATTGATTGTTGAGATAGCAAGCATTGATTTTTTTGCCACACACTCTGTGCTTGCACGTCTTCCATAGAAAAAATGACTGGTTCCAGTTAAGACATATGTCAATGTGATTACTTTTTTCCTGTCCACTATAAGGATTCTTTCTATGATACAGTATATCATTATAACACTATGGCTGGATTGTGTGTAATCTGGCTTTGATTCACAATTTCCATCACAGGTTTTCAATATAGAACAGCTGTTTTGAACTGCTGGATCCATATCCTTGGTATTATACTTTTATAATTTAGAATTTTCACATGATAAGGATATCATTTAAGATTTATTTGGAAGTGGATCTTGCTGTTCAGCATATGCATTATGATTGCACAACTATCCACTGGTTAGCACAAAATGTAACTAGCTTGTATATCATATATATAGATATATTTATTCTTTTAAGAAATGTATTTTGTATATTGAAGCACCGTCTTAAAATCTGAATAGATTGTTATATGTCATTACATTCATTGTGAATTTACATAAAGAAAGGAAATTTATGGCATGGTTTAAAGTTCTTGTATTTTGAATTTCACGGCAGGTGTCAGCACTCAGGCCTCCTTTGGCCTGGCCATCTTGTGCTGTATCTTGGTCTTCTCTGGGCTACAGATGTACAAGAACCAACTGGGCTCAACAAGACTAATGACCCTCATTGCTGGATATATGGCATCTTGGCTCTTCATCTTCATGCTAACTGTATCCTTTTTTACTGGAAAATTGCTGATTTGAGAAGCACAGTGCGGGTTAAGTATCCCTTATCCGAAATGCCTGGGACCAGAAGCATTTCAGATTTTTTATTTTATCTGGTTTTAGAATATTTGTGTATACATAGAGATATGTGGATAACAGGATGGTATGGAAAGAAATGGGTTAGAGCTAGATATGTGGATAACAGGATGGTATGGAAAGAAATGGGTTAGAGCTGAGACATGCCTCAGCATCTTGATTGTTCAGTGGTCTTCCTCTGGAAATAATGATTCCGGCATTCAGTGGGACTGTTCCATAGCAAGTGATGTTCACCCGGACGCCTTGGCATGTCCATCTTTGGTTGGATCACTTGTCCTGCTGCTTCCACTCGTTCACAGTGATCTCCACAGCCTGATGTGACCAGCAGATGAAACTAGACATTGTCTTAGTGTTGTTCTTAATCCCTTCCTCTAGATAAGCCCTTACATTATCTCTAAATGGGTTGTCAGTTGCCTGTAGTTGCCTTGGCATCAACTGTTTAGTGAGTGTGAGAGCTTACCTAGAGGAAGGGATTGAGAACAATGTTAACACAAGATCTGGGTTCATCTGCTGGTCAAGTCAAGCAGCAGAGATTGCTGTGAATAGGTGGAAACAGCAGGACAAACGATCCAATCAGAGAGCAACACGCCGAGGCATCCAACCAGATGACCATCACTCTCTGAAGGACACAGTCACGCTGAATGCTGGAATCAGTATCTCCTGAGAAAGACTGTCGAATGGTTGAAACATTGAGGTATATCTTGGCTCGAACCCATTTGTTGAAATATCATCCTGTTTGACACATTTTTCACAATGGATGATAGTTAATGAGATATCTTGGGGATGGGACCCAAGTCTAAACACAGAATCCATTTATGTTTCTTATACATCTTATGCATATAGCCTGAAGGTAATATATGTGATGGTTTTAATAATTTTGCGAATGAAACAAAGTTTTTGTAATGTTAAACCATCAGAAAGCTAAGGTGTCATAGTGTCAGCCGCCCATGTGGACAATCTGTGGTTGTTTAGAATCACCTTCATTCCTGACATGTGAGTTTATAAGCCACTGATAAGCAATCATTTTCTTACACTTATTCCCCCAGAGCAGAGAATAAGCAGATAACACAATGAGTAATACATGTAGTTCTGGTGGTGATGATTTGTAACAAACTGGCACCCATAGAGTGTCAGAGCTCGCCATGGGAATGTGAGGTCAGGTGTGGAATTTTCCACTTTTATGTCATTTCACCACTCAAAACGTTTTGGAATTTGGAGCATTTTGGATTTTCAGAAAAGGGATGCTCAACCTGTACTGTGTTTATAGAAAAGGGGTTAAATGGTATGGTCAAAGTGAACCCGGGAATTATCTTTTAGGCATGGTTATGGATAGAAGGCTTTTGTTCTAGTGCATTTATTTCACAGTTACACATTAAAGGTCTTTAAATTAGGCCATTGTTCATTTGATTATGGATGCTGCTTTGCTATGACAGGAAAAACAGTTAGGTATAGGACAAAAATTGGGGAATGAAGGGATGAGGAAGAGTGCTGTAGAGTTGTAGGAAAGGTGGATGGATGAAAAGCCTTTAACATTAGAAATGTAGGCAAGGGAAGCTAGACTGGAAAAGGTGGATGGATACAGTTAGAGACGAATAGTGCTAGGGATGTATCAGATTTTAGAGGAATGAATGGGGATCACATGCATTGGAAGAATTTTTTGTGTGGAAGTATTGTGAATAGAGATGTTGTGATGTCCAGACAAATCACTCTAGTCTGCATAGTGAAAAGAAAGAAGCACTACGTAAGGTGGAAGTCCATGTTTTGTCTTTAACATGCTGGGCATGGGTTGATGATATATATATATATATATATATATATATATATATATTTTTTTTTTTTTTTGCCGGTCTCTCGCGTTTGCGAGGTAGAGCAAGGAAACAGACGAAAGAAATGGCCCAACCCACTCCCATACACATGTATATACATACGTCCACACACGCAAATATACATACCTACACAGCTTTCCATGGTTTACCCCAGACGCTTCACATGCCCTGATTCAATCCACTGACAGCACGTCAACCCTGGTATACCACATCGATCCAATTCACTCTATTCCTTGCCCTCCTTTCACCCTCCTGCATGTACCCTGATCACACAAAATCTTTTTCACTCCATCATTCCACCTCCAATTTGGTCTCCCACTTCTCCTCGTTCCCTCCACCTCCGACACATATATCCTCTTGGTCAATGTTTCCTCACACATTCTCTCCATGTGCCCAAACCATTTCAAAACGCCCTCTTCTGCTGTCTCAACCACGCTCTTTTTATTTCCACACATCTCTCTTACCCTTATGTTACTTACTCGATCAAACCACTTCACACCACACATTGTCCTCAAACATCTCATTTCCAGCACATCCATCCTCCTGCGCACAACTCTATCCATAGCCCACACCTCGCAACCATACAACATTGTTGGAACCACTATTCCTTCAAACATACCCATTTTTGCTTTCCGAGATAATGTTCTCGACTTCCACACATTCTTCAAGGCTCCCAGGATTTTCGCCCCCTCCCCCACCCTATGATCCACTTCCGTTTCCATGGTTCCATCCGCTGCCAGATCCACTCCCAGATATCTAAAACACTTTACTTCCTGCAGTTTTTCTCCATTCAAACTTACCTCCCAATTGACTTGACCCTCAACCCTACTGTACCTAATAACCTTGCTCTTATTCACATTTACTCTTAACTTTCTTCTTTCACACACTTTACGAAACTCAGTCACCAGCTTCTGCAGTTTCTTACATGAATCAGCCACCAGCGCTGTATCATCAGCGAACAACAACTGACTCACTTCCCAAGCTCTCTCATCCCCAACAGACTTCATACTTGCCCCTCTTTCCAAAACTCTTGCATTTACCTCCCTAACAACCCCATCCATAAACAAATTAAACAACCATGGAGACATCACACACCCCTGCCGCAAACCTACATTCACTGAGAACCAATCACTTTCCTCTCTTCCTACACGTACAGATGCCTTACATCCTCGATAAAAACTTTTCACTGCTTCTAACAACTTGCCTCCCACACCATATATTCTTAATACCTTCCACAGAGCATCTCTATCAACTCTATCATATGCCTTCTCCAGATCCATAAATGCTACATACAAATCCATTTGCTTTTCTAAGTATTTCTCACATACATTCTTCAAAGCAAACACCTGATCCACACATCCTCTACCACTTATGAAACCACACTGCTCTTCCCCAATCTGATGCTCTGTACATGCCTTCACCCTCTCAGTCAATACCCTCCCATATAATTTACCAGGAATACTCAACAAACTTATACCTCTGTAATTTGAGCACTCACTCTTATCCCCTTTGCCTTTGTACAATGGCACTATGCACGCATTCCGCCAATCCTCAGGCACCTCACCATGAGTCATACATACATTAAATAACCTTACCAACCAGTCAATAATACAGTCACCCCCTTTTTAATAAATTCCACTGCAATACCATCCAAACCTGCTGCCTTGCTGGCTTTCATCTTCCGCAAAGCTTTTACTACCTCTTCTCTGTTTACCAAATCATTTTCCCCAACCCTCTCACTTTGCACACTACCTCGACCAAGACACCCAATATCTGCCACTCTATCATCAAACACATTCAACAAACCTTCAAAATACTCACTCCATCTCCTTCTCACATCCCCACTACTTGTTATCACCTCCCCATTAGCACCCCTCACTGAAGTTCCCATTTGCTCCCTTGTCTGGTTTAAAAAGCGAGATATACATAAGTATACGTATGTAAGTAGGAGAGATGGCCAGAGAGCGTTATTGCATTACGTGTTAATTGACAGGCGCGCGAAAGAGAGACTTTTGGATGTTAATGTGCTGAGAGGTGCAACTGGAGGGATGTCTGATCATTATCTTGTGGAGGCTAAGGTGAAGATTTGTATGAGTTTTCAGAACAGAAGAGTGAATGTTGGGGTGAAGAGGGTGGTGAGAGTAAGTGAGCTTGGGAAGGAGACTTGTGTGAGGAAGTACCAGGAGAGACTGAGTACAGAATGGAAAAAGGTGAGAACAATGGAAGTAAGGGGAGTGGGGGAGGAATGGGATGTATTTAGGGAATCAGTGATGGATTGCGCAAAAGATGCTTGTGGCATGAGAAGCGTGGGAGGTGGGTTGATTAGAAAGGGTAGTGAGTGGTGGGATGAAGAAGTAAGATTATTAGTGAAAGAGAAGAGAGAGGCATTTGGACGATTTTTGCAGGGAAAAAATGCAATTGAGTGGGAGATGTATAAAAGAAAGAGACAGGAGGTCAAGAGAAAGGTGCAAGAGGTGAAAAAGAGGGCAAATGAGAGTTGGGGTGAGAGAGTATCATTAAATTTTAGGGAGAATAAAAAGATGTTCTGGAAGGAGGTAAATAAAGTGCGTAAGACAAGGGAGCAAATGGGAACTTCAGTGAAGGGCGCTAATGGGGAGGTGATAACAAGTAGTGGTGATGTGAGAAGGAGATGGAGTGAGTATTTTGAAGGTTTGTTGAATGTGTTTGATGATAGAGTGGCAGATATTGGGTGTCTTGGTCGAGGTAGTGTGCAAAGTGAGAGGGTTGGGGAAAATGATTTGGTAAACAGAGAAGAGGTAGTAAAAGCTTTGCGGAAGATGAAAGCCGGCAAGGCAGCAGGTTTGGATGGTATTGCAGTGGAATTTATTAAAAAAGGGGGGGACTGTATTGTTGACTGGTTGGTAAGGTTATTTAATGTATGTATGACTCATGGTGAGGTGCCTGAGGATTGGCAGAATGCGTACATAGTGCCATTGTACAAAGGCAAAGGGGATAAGAGTGAGTGCTCAAATTACAGAGGTATAAGTTTGTTGAGTATTCCTGGTAAATTATATGGGAGGGTATTGATTGAGAGGGTGAAGGCATGTACAGAGCATCAGATTGGGGAAGAGGAGTGTGGTTTCAGAAGTGGTAGAGGATGTGTGGATCAGGTGTTTGCTTTGAAGAATGTATGTGAGAAATACTTAGAAAAGCAAATGGATTTGTATGTAGCATTTATGGATCTGGAGAAGGCATATGATAGAGTTGATAGAGATGCTCTGTGGAAGGTATTAAGAATATATGGTGTGGGTGGCAAGTTGTTAGAAGCAGTGAAAAGTTTTTATTGAGGATGTAAGGCATGTGTACGTGTAGGAAGAGAGGAAAGTGATTGGTTCTCAGTGAATGTAGGTTTGCGGCAGGGGTGTGTGATGTCTCCATGGTTGTTTAATTTGTTTATGGATGGGGTTGTTAGGGAGGTGAATGCAAGAGTTTTGGAAAGAGGGGCAAGTATGAAGTGTGTTGGGGATGAGAGAGCTTGGGAAGTGAGTCAGTTGTTGTTCGCTGATGATACAGCGCTGGTGGCTGATTCATGTGAGAAACTGCAGAAGCTGGTGACTGAGTTTGGTAAAGTGTGTGAAAGAAGAAAGTTAAGAGTAAATGTGAATAAGAGCAAGGTAATTAGGTACAGTAGGGTTGAGGGTCAAGTCAATTGGGAGGTAAGTTTGAATGGAGAAAAACTGCAGGAAGTAAAGTGTTTTAGATATCTGGGAGTGGATCTGGCAGCAGATGGAACCATTGAAGCGGAAGTGGATCATAGGGTGGGGGAGGGGGCGAAAAGTCTGGGAGCCTTGAAGAATGTGTGGAAGTCGATAACATTATCTCTGAAAGCAAAAATGGGTATGTTTGAAGGAATAGTGGTTCCAACAATATTGTATGGTTGCGAGGCGTGGGCTATGGATAGAGTTGTGCGCAGGAGGATGGATGTGCTGGAAATGAGATGTTTGAGGACAATGTGTGGTGTGAGGTGGTTTGATTGAGTAAGTAAAGTAAGGGTAAGAGAGATGTGTGGAAATAAAAAGAGCGTGGTTGAGAGAGCAGAAGAGGGTGTTTTGAAATGGTTTGGGCACATGGAGAGAATGAGTGAGGAAAGATTGACCAAGAGGATATATGTGTCGGAGGTGGAGGGAACGAGGAGAAGTGGGAGACCAAATTGGAGGTGGAAAGATGGAGTGAAAAAGATTTTGAGTGATCGGGGCCTGAACATGCAGGAGGGTGAAAGGAGGGCTAGGAATAGAGTGAATTGGATCAATGTGGTATACCGGGGTTGACGTGCTGTCAGTGGATTGAATCAGGGCATGTGAAGCGTCTGGGGTAAACCATGGAAAGCTGTGTAGGTATGTATATTTGCGTGTGTGGACGTATGTATATACATGTGTATGGGGGGGGGTTGGGCCATTTCTTTCGTCTGTTTCCTTGCGCTACCTCGCAAACGCGGGAGACAGCGACAAAGTATAATAAAATAATATAAATATATATATTTTTTTTTTTTTTTTTTTTTTTTTTTGGTTTGTTGCTGTCTCCCGCGTTTGCGAGGTAGCGCAAGGAAACAGACGAAGGAAATGGCCCAACCCACCCCCATACACATGCCTTGATTTAATCCACTGACAGCACGTCAACCCCGGTATACCACATCGCTCCAATTCACTCTATTCCTTGCCCTCCTTTCACCCTCCTGCATGTTCAGGCCTTGATCACACAAAATCTTTTTCACTCCATCTTTCCACCTCCAATTTGGTCTCCCTCTTCTCCTCGTTCCCTCCACCTCCGACACATATATCCTCTTGGTCAATCTTTCCTCACTCATTCTCTCCATGTGACCAAACCATTTCAAAACACCCTCTTCTGCTCTCTCAACCATGCTCTTTTTATTTCCACACATCTCTCTTACCCTTATGTTACTTACTCGATCAAACCACCTCACACCACACATTGTCCTCAAACATCTCATTTCCAGCACATCCATCCTCCTGCGCACAACTCTATCCATAGTCCACTCCTCGCAACCATACAACATTGTTGGAACCACTGTTCCTTCAAACATACCCATTTTTGCTTTCCGAGATAATGTTCTCGACTTCCACACATTCTTCAAGGCTCCCAGAATTTTCGCCCCCTCCTCCACCCTATGATCCACTTCCGCTTCCATGGTTCCATCCGCTGCCAGATCCACTCCCAGATATCTAAAACACTTCACTTCCTCCAGTTTTTCTCCATTCAAACTCACCTCCCAATTGAATTGACCCTCAACCCTACTGTACCTAATAACCTTGCTCTTATTCACATTTACTCTTAACTTTCTTCTTTCACACACTTTACCAAACTCAGTCACCAGCTTCTGCAGTTTCTCACATGAATCAGCCACCAGCGCTGTATCATCAGCGAACAACAACTGACTCACTTCCCAAGCTCTCTCATCCCCAACAGACTTCATACTTGCCCCTCTTTCCAAAACTCTTGCATTTACCTCCCTAACAATCCCATCCATAAACAAATTAAACAACCATGGAGACATCACACACCCCTGCCGCAAACCTACATTCACTGAGAACCAATCACTTTCCTCTCTTCCTACACGTACAGATGCCTTACATCCTCGATAAAAACTTTTCACTGCTTCTAACAACTTTCCTCCCACACCATATATTCTTAATACCTTCCACAGAGCATCTCTATCAACTCTATCATATGCCTTCTCCAGATCCATAAATGCTACATACAAATCCATATGCTTTCATCTTCCGCAAAGTTTTACTCCCTCTTCTTGTTTACCAAATCTTTTTCCCAACCCCCCCTTTTGCACACCACCCACCAAGAACCCTAATCTGCCACTCTATCATCAAACACTTTCAAAAAACCTTCAAAAACCACCCCATCCCCTTTCTCACACCCCACTACTTTTATCCCCTCCCCATTGCACCCTTCACGAATTCCCATTTGCCCCCTTTTTGGTTTAAAAAGCGAGATATACATAAGTACGATGTAAGTAGGAGAGATGGCCAGAGAGCGTTATTGCATTAGTTTTAAATTTGGACGGGCGCGCGAAAAGAGAGACTTTTGGATGTTAAGGCGGGAAGGTGCAACTGGGGGATGTTGATCTTTATCTTGTGGGGGCAAAGGTGAAGATTTGTATGAGTTTTCAGAACGGGAAGGGGAAATGTTGGGTGAAGAGGGGGGGTAAAAGTAAAAGCTGGGAAGGAATTGTGTGAGGAAGTACCAGGGAGACTGAGTCAAAAGGGGGAAAAAGGTGAAACAATGGAAGAAAGGGGGATGGGGGGGAAAGGGGATGTTTTTAGGGAATCTGAGGGATTGCGCAAAAGATGCTTGTGGCATGAGAAGCGTGGGGGGGTGGGTTGATTAAAAGGGTAGTGAGTGGTGGGATAAGAAGTAAGATTTTTAGTGAAAGAGAAGAGAGAGGCATTTGGAATTTTTGCGGGGAAAAAATGAATTTGATGGGGATGTATAAAAGAAAGAGACAGGAGGTAAAGAGAAGGTGCAAGGGGTAAAAAAGAGGGAAAAGAGATTTGGGGGTGAGGAGTATCTTAAATTTTAGGGAAAAATAAAAAGAGTTCTGGAAGGAGGTAAATAAAGTGCGTAAACAAGGGAGCAAAGGGGAAACTTCAGTGAAGGGCGCTAATGGGGGGGGTGAAACAAGTAGTGGTGATGTGAGAAGGAGATGGAGTGGTATTTTGAAGGTTTGTTGAATGTGTTTTGATGTAAGTGGCAGATATTGGGGTCTTGGCGAGGTAGTGTGCAAAGTGAGGGGGTTTTGGGGAAAATGATTTGGTAAACAGAGAAGAGGTAGTAAAAGCTTTGGGGAAGATGAAACCCGGGAAAGGCGCATTTTTGGATGGTATTGCAGTGGAATTTAAAAAAAAGGGGGTGACTGTATTGTTGACGGGTTTGGTAAGGTTATTTAATGTATGTATGACTCAGGGTGGGGTGCCTGAGGATTGGCGAATGCTTACATAGTGCCATTGTACAAAGGCAAAGGATAAGAGTGAGTGCTAAAATTTAGAGGTATAAGTTTTTTGGTATTCCTGGTAAATTATATGGGAGGGTATTGATTGGGGGGGGGAAAGGGCAATACAGAGCTGATTGGGGAAGAGGGTTTTTAAAAAGGTGTAGAGGATGTGTGGATCGGGTGTTTGTTTTGAAAATGTATGTAGAAATCTTAGAAAAGCAAATGGTTTGTATGTAGCATTTAATCGGAGAAGGCATATAAAGAGTTGAAAGAGATGCTCTGTGGAAGGATTAAGAATATAGGTGTGGGTGGCAAGTTGTTAGAAGCAGTGAAAAGTTTTTATTGAGGATGTAAGGCATGTGTACGTGTAAGGAAGAGAGGAAAGGATTGGTTCTCAGTGAATGTAGGTTTGCGGCAGGGGTGTGTGATGTCTCCATGGTTGTTTAATTTGTTTATGGATGGGGTTGTTAGGGAGGTTGAATGCAAGAGTTTTGGAAAGAGGGGCAAGTATGAAGTGTGTTGGGGATGAGAGAGCTTGGGAAGTGAGTCAGTTGTTGTTCGTGATGATACAGCGCTGGTGGCTGATTCATGTGAGAAACTGCAGAAGCTGGGACTGAGTTTGGTAAAGTGTGTGAAAGAAGAAAGTTTAAGAGTAAATGTGAATAAGAGCAAGGTAAATTAGGTACAGTAGGGTTGAGGGTCAAGTCAATTGGGAGGTAAGTTTTAATGGAGAAAAACTGCAGGAAGTAAAGTTTTTTTTAGTATCTGGGAGTGGATCTGGCAGCAGATGGAACCATTGAAGCGGAAGTGGATCTAGGGTGGGGGAGGGGGGGAAAAGTTGGGAGCCTTGAAGAATGTGTGGAAGTCGATAACATTATCTCTGAAAGCAAAAATGGGTATGTTTGAAGGAATAGTGGGTTTCCCAAAAATATTGTATGGTTGCGAGGCGTGGGGTATGGAAAGAGTTGTGCGCAGGAGGATGGATGTGCTGGAAATGAGATGTTTGAGGACAATGTGTGGTGTGAGGTGGTTTGTTGAGTAAGTAAAGTAAGGGTAAGAGAATGGGGTGGAAATAAAAATGAGCGTGGTTGAGAGAGCAGAAGAGGGTGTTTTGAAATGGTTTGGGCACATGGAGAGAATGAGTGAGGGAAAAATTGGGCCAAGAGGATATATGGTTTGGAGGTGGAGGGAACGAGGAGAAGTGGGAGACCAAATTGGAGGTGGAAAGATGGGGTGAAAAAGATTTTGAGTGATCGGGGCCTGAACATGCAGGAGGGTGAAGGAGGCTAGGAATAGAGTGAATTGGATCAATGTGGTATACCCGGGGGTTTACGTGTGTCAGTGGATTGAATCAGGGGATGGGGAAGCGTCTGGGGGGTAAACCATGGAAAGCTGTGTAGGTATGTATATTTGCGTGTGTGGACGTATGTATATAATGTGTATGGGGGGGGGTTGGGCCATTTCTTTCGTCTGTTTCCTTGCGCTACCTCGCAAACGCGGGAGACAGCGACAAAGTATAATAAATAAATATAAATATATATATTTTTTTTTTTTTTTTTTTTTTTTTGCTTTGTTGCTGTCTCCCGCGTTTGCGAGGTAGCGCAAGGAAACAGACGAAGGAAATGGCCCAACCCACCCCCATACACATGCCTGATTTTTAAACCACTGACGCCCCGTCAACCCGGTATACCACATCGCTCCAATTCACTCTATTCCTTGCCCTCCTTTCACCCTCCCGCATGTTCAGGCCTTGATCACACAAAATCTTTTTCACTCCATCTTTCCACCTCCAATTTGGTCTCCCTCTTCTCCTCGTTCCCTCCACCTCCGACACATATATCCTCTTGGTCAATCTTCCTCACTCATTCTCTCCATGTGCCCAAACCATTTCAAAACACCCTCTTCTGCTCTCTCAACCACGCTCTTTTTATTTCCACACATCTCTCTTACCCTTACGTTACTTACTCGATCAAACCACCTCACACCACACATTGTCCTCAAACATCTCATTTCCAGCACATCCATCCTCCTGCGCACACTCTATCCATAGCCCACGCCTCGCAACCATACAACATTGTTGGAACCACTATTCCTTCAAACATACCCATTTTTGCTTTCCGAGATAATGTTCTCGACTTCCACACATTTTCAAGGCTCCCAGAATTTTCGCCCCCTCCCCACCCTATGATCCACTTCCGCTTCCATGGTTCCATCCGCTGCCAGATCCACTCCCAGATATCTAAAACACTTCACTTCCTCCAGTTTTTCTCCATTCAAACTCACCTCCCAATTGAACTTGACCCTCAACCCTACTGTACCTAATAACCTTGCTCTTATTCACATTTACTCTCAACTTTCTTCTTCACACACTTTACCAAACTCAGTCACCAGCTTCTGCAGTTTCTCACATGAATCAGCCACCAGCGCTGTATCATCAGCGAACAACAACTGACTCACTTCCCAAGCTCTCTCATCCCCAACAGACTTCATACTTGCCCCTCTTTCCAGAACTCTTGCATTTACCTCCCTACAACCCCATCCATAAACAAATTAAACAACCATGGAGACATCACACACCCCTGCCGCAAACCTACATTCACTGAGAACCAATCACTTTCCTCTCTTCCTACACGTACACATGCCTTACATCCTCGATAAAAACTTTTCACTGCTTCTAACAACTTTCCTCCACACCATATATTCTTAATACCTTCCACAGAGCATCTCTATCAACTCTATCATATGCCTTCTCCAGATCCATAAATGCTACATACAAATCCATTTGCTTTTCTAAGTATTTCTCACATAATATATATAATAGCATATATACTATCCACAATATACTATATATACTATATATGAATACACATATTTTTTTTTTTTTTCTGTCGCTTCTCCCGCATTGATGCCAGTAGCGAAGGACTCACCCGACGTAATAATGCCAACCCCCCATATCAATGTATATACAGAATTCCAACTCGAACAAATTATACTCTTCACAGCTTTACCATGTTTATCCCACCTTCACATGCCTTTGATTCAACCACTGGCAGCTAGCAACGCCTGATTACCACATCGCTCAATTCACTCTATCCTGCCCCTTCACCCTCTGCATGTTCAGGCCCGATACATAAATAATCTTTTTCAACTCATCATCACTCCATTGGTCTCCCTCTTCTCCTTCTACCCTCCACCTCCGACACATAATCCATCTGGTCAAACTTTCCTCGGCTTCCATCTCCATGTGCCCAAACTTTAAAACTACCTCTTCTGCTCTCTTAACCAACTCATTTTCTTAACCCCATCATCTCCCCTTCGACCAAAACACCCTATATCTGCCACTCTGTCATCAGACACATTCAACAAACTTCAAAATACTCATTCCATCTCCTTCTATATATATATATATATATATATATATATATATATATATTTATTTTTTTTTTTTTTATACTTTGTCGCTGTCTCCCGCATTTGCGAGGTAGCGCAAGGAAACAGACGAAAGAAATGGCCCAACCCACCCCCATACACATGTATATACATATGTCCACACACGCAAATATACATACCTTCACAGCTTTCCATGGTTTACCCCAGACGCTTCACATGCCTTGATTCAATCCACTGACAGCACGTCAACCCTGGTATACCACATCGCTCCAATTCACTCTATTCCTTGCCCTCCTTTCACCCTCCTGCATGTTCAGGCCCCGATCACACAAAATCTTTTTCACTCCATCTTTCCACCTCCAATTTGGTCTCCCTCTTCTCCTTGCTCCCTCCACCTCCGACACATATATCCTCTTGGTCAATCTTTCCTCACTCATCCTCTCCATGTGCCCAAACCACTTCAAAACACCCTCTTCTGCTCTCTCAACCACGCTCTTTTTATTTCCACACATCTCTCTTACCCTTACGTTACTCACTCGATCAAACCACCTCACACCACACATTGTCCTCAAACATCTCATTTCCAGCACATCCATCCTCCTGCGCACAACTCTATCCATAGCCCACGCCTCGCAACCATACAACATTGTTGGAACTACTATTCCTTCAAACATACCCATTTTTGCTTTCCGAGATAATGTTCTCGACTTCCACACATTCTTCAAGGCCCCCAGAATTTTCGCCCCCTCCCCCACCCTATGATCCACTTCCGCTTCCATGGTTCCATCCGCTGCCAGATCCACTCCCAGATATCTAAAACACTTCACTTCCTCCAGTTTTTCTCCATTCAAACTCACCTCCCAATTGACTTGACCCTCAACCCTACTGTACCTAATAACCTTGCTCTTATTCACATCTTATTCACATATATATATATATATATATATATATATATTTTTTTTTTCTTTTTCTTTCATACTATTTGCCATTTCCTGCGATAGCGAGGTAGTGTTAAGAACAGAGGACTGGGCCTTTGAGGGAATATCCTTACCTGGCCCCCTATTCTGTCCATTGATATGTTTTGTCACTATTGAAGCCGCGTGAGATGAAAGAACATGCTTTCCCGAGATGAGGTTGGGAAACGCGTAAAAGCACTAGAAGTCTAGTGTGTGTGTCTTGTAACCTCTGCGTGATAGAGGTAGCTAGATGCCCTGCCCAGGGTTCGAATCTGACGTATGGTGTACATATATATTGTCTGTCCATTGGCTTATTTTGTTGCACTCTCAAATCCACATGAGATTAAAGTTCATGTTCTCCCCACCAAGTTAAGTTTGGGAAACGGGTAAAAGCACATAAGTCTGGTGTGTGTGTGTATTTTAACCTCCATGTGGCAGAGGTAGCCAGACACCCTTCCCAGGGTTTGAATCCGACTCTTGGTGTGTATAGATTTGTCTGTCCATTGACATAATTTGTCACATTATCGGAGCCATGTGAGGTTAAAACTCCATGCTATCTCTACCGAGATGAGGTTAGGACATGGTTAAACACTAGATATCTAGTGTGTGTTTTAACCTGTGTGGCAGAGGTAGCTTGACACCCTGGCCAGTGTTCGAATCCAGCCCTTTGTTTATATACATTTGTCCGTCCATCGACATATTTTGTCACACTATCAGAGCCGCTTGACATTAAGGTCCATGCTATCTCCACCTAGATGAGGTTGGGACATGGGTAAAGGCACTAGAAGTCTAGTGTGTGTATCTTTTAAGCTCTACTTGGTAGAGGTAGCCAGATGCTACCCTACCCAGAGTTTGAATCCATCCCATAGTGTATATATACATTTGTCTGTTAAAGTCCATGCTATCCCCATTGAGATGAGTTTGGGACACACATAAAAGCACTGAAGACTTGTGTGTATGTCTTTTAATCTCTGCGAGGCAGAGGTAACTGGATGTTCTGTCTAGTGTTTGAATCCAGCCCTTGACATATTTCCTCACACTATCTGAGCCACATCAGATTTAAAGTCCATGCCATCCCCACGGAGATAAGGTTGGGACACTTAAGAATACAAGAAGTCTAGTGTGTGTTTCTTTTAACTTCTGTGTGGCTGAGGTAAATGGATTCCCTACCCATTACTTGAATCCATCCCGTGGTGTACATACATTTGTCTCACCTTTGACATATTTTGTCACTTTCTTGGAGCCATGTGAGATTCAAGTCCATGCTATTCCCCACCGAGATGAGGTTGGGACACACGTAAAAGCACTGAAGTCTCGTGTGTGTCTTTTACCATCTGCGAGGCAGAGGTAACCGGATGCCATGTCCAGTGTTTGAATCCTACCTTTGGTGTATATACATTTGCCTGTCCATCAACATATTTTGTAACACTATCAGAGCCATGTGAGATTAAAGTCCTTGCTCTCTCCACCAGGATGTGGTTGGGACTCCAGTAAAAACACTATAAGTATAGTGTGTGTCTTTTAACATCCTTGTTGAGGAAGTAGCCAGACGCCCTTCCCAGGGTTCATATCTGACCTGTGGTGTATATACATTTGTCTGTCCATTGACATATTTTGTCACTATTGGAGCTATATGAGATTTAAGTCCATGCTATCCTCACTGAGATGAGGTTGGGACACACTTAAAATCATTAGAAGTCTAGTGTGTGTGTCATTTAACCTTCGTATGGGAGAGGTATCCGGACACCCATCCCAGGGTTCGAATTGAACCAATGTTGTATAAACATTTGTATGTCATTTGACATATTTTATCATACTATTGGAGCCTCATGAGATTAAAGTCCATTCTATCTCCACCGAGATGAGGTTGGGACATGTGTAAAAAAATAGTTGTTTAGTGTGTGCATTTTAACCTCCGCTTGGCAGAGGTAGCTGGACAACCTGTACAGGGTTCGAGTCCGATCTTTGGTACATATACATTTGTCTGTTCATCGACATATTTTGTCAGTCTCTGACCCATGTGAGATTAAAGTCCATGCTATCCTCACCGAGATGAGGTTGAGACACTTATAAACACTAGAAGTTGAGTGTGTGTGTCTTTTAACCTTTACATGACGGGTAGTCGGGCTCCCTGCCCATGGTTTGAGTCCGACCCATGTTGTATAGACATTTGTATGTCTTTTGACATATTTTATCACTATGAGAGCCACGTGAGATTAAAGTCCATGCTGTCCCCACTGAGATGAGGTTGGGACACACTAGAAGTCTAGTGAATGTGTTTTTTAACTTACACATGGTAGAGGTAGCCAAATGCCCTGTCCAGTTTTCAAATCTCACCTGTGGTGCATATATATTTGTCTATCCATCAACATATTTTGTCACACTATCAAAGCCTTGTGAGGTTAAAGTCCGTGCTATACTCACCAAGTTGAGGAGGCATATAAAAACACGAAGTTTAGCGTGTGTGTATATTTTAACCTCTGCATGGCAGAGGTAGCAGGACACCTTGTACAGGTTTCGAATCCAACCTCTTGTATATACATTTGTATGTCCATCGACATATTTTTTTTTGCTCTTGGCGCCAAGTGAGATTAAGTCCATGCTATCCCCAGCAAGGTGAGGTTGAGACATGTAAAAACACTAAAATTTTAGTATGTGTGTATTTTAACTTCCACCCGGCTGAGGCATTCAGACACCCTGTTCAGTGTTCATCTGACCTGTGGTGTATATACATTTGTCTTTCTTATTATATTTTTTTTATTATACTTTGTCGCTGTCTCCCGCTTTTGCGAGGTAGCGCAAGGAAACAGGCGAAAGAAATGGCCCCCCCCCATACACATGTATATACATACGTCCACACACGCAAATATACATACCTACACAGCTTTCCATGGTTTACCCCAGACGCTTCACATGCCCTGATTCAATCCACTGACAGCACGTCAACCCCGGTATACCACATCGCTCCAATTCACTCTATTCCTTGCCCTCCTTTCACCCTCCTGCATGTTCAGGCCCCGATCACACAAAATCTTTTTCACTCCATCTTTCCACCTCCAATTTGGTCTCCCTCTTCTCCTCGTTCCCTCCACCTCCGACATATATCCTCTTGGTCAATCTTTCCTCACTCATTCTCTCCATGTGCCCAAACCACTTCAAAACACCCTCTTCTGCTCTCTCAACCACGCTCTTTTTATTTCCACACATCTCTCTTACCCTTACGTTACTCACTCGATCAAACCACCTCACACCACACATTGTCCTCAAACATCTCATTTCCAGCACATCCATCCTCCTGCGCACAACTCTATCCATAGCCCACGCCTCGCAACCATACAACATTGTTGGAACCACTATTCCTTCAAACATACCCATTTTTGCTTTCCGAGATAATGTTCTCGACTTCCACACATTCTTCAAGGCCCCCAGAATTTTCGCCCCCTCCCCCACCCTATGATCCACTTCCGCTTCCATGGTTCCATCCGCTGCCAGATCCACTCCCAGATATCTAAAACACTTCACTTCCTCCAGTTTTTCTCCATTCAAACTCATCTCCCAATTGACTTGACCCTCAACCCTACTGTACCTAATAACCTTGCTCTTATTCACATTTACTCTTAACTTTCTTCTTCCACACACTTTACCAAACTCAGTCACCAGCTTCTGCAGTTTCTCACATGAATCAGCCACCAGCGGTGTATCATCAGCGAACAACAACTGACTCACTTCCCAAGCTCTCTCATCCCCAACAGACTTCATACTTGCCCCTCTTTCCAAAACTCTTGCATTTACCTCCCTAACAACCCCATCCATAAACAAATTAAACAACCATGGAGACATCACACACCCCTGCTGCAAACCTACATTCACTGAGAACCAATCACTTTCCTCTCTTCCTACACGTACACATGCCTTACATCCTCGATAAAAACTTTTCACTGCTTCTAACAACTTTCCTCCCACACCATATATTCTTAATACCTTCCACAGAGCATCTCTATCAACTCTATCATATGCCTTCTCCAGATCCATAAATGCTACATACAAATCCATTTGCTTTTCTAAGTATTTCTCACATACATTCTTCAAAGCAAACACCTGATCCCCACATCCTCTACCACTTCTGAAACCACACTGCTCTTCCCCAATCTGATGCTCTGTACATGCCTTCACCCTCTCAATCAATACCCTCCCATATAATTTACCAGGAATACTCAACAAACTTATACCTCTGTAATTTGAGCACTCACTCTTATCCCCTTTGCCTTTGTACAGTGGCACTATGCACGCATTCTGCCAATCCTCAGGCACCTCACCATGAGTCATACATACATTAAATAACCTTACCAACCAGTCAACAATACAGTCACCCCCTTTTTTAATAAATTCCACTGCAATACCATCCAAACCTGCTGCCTTGCCGGCTTTCATCTTCCACAAAGCTTTCACTACCTCTTCTCTGTTTACCAAATCATTTTCCCTAACCCTCTCACTTTGCACACCACCTCGACCAAAACACCCTATATCTGCCACTCTATCATCAAACACATTCAACAAACCTTCAAAATACTCACTCCATCTCCTTCTCACATCACCACTACTTGTTATCACCTCCCCATTTGCGCCCTTCACTGAAGTTTCCATTTGCTCCCTTGTCTTACGCACTTTATTTACCTCCTTCCAGAACATCTTTTTATTCTCCCTAAAATTTAATGATACTCTCTCACCCCAACTCTCATTTGCCCTTTTTTTCACCTCCTGCACCTTTCTCTTGACCTCCTGCCTCTTTCTTTTATACATCTCCCACTCAATTGCATTTTTTCCCTGCAATAATCGTCCAAATGCCTCTCTCTTCTCTTTCACTAATACTCTTACTTCTTCATCCCACCACTCACTACCCTTTCTAATCAACCCACCTCCCACTCTTCTCATGCCACAAGCATCTTTTGCGCAATCCATCACTGATTCCCTAAATACATCCCATTCCTCCCCCACTCCCCTTACTTCCATTGTTCTCACCTTTTTCCATTCTGTACTCAGTCTCTCCTGGTACTTCCTCACACAGGTCTCCTTCCCAAGCTCACTTACTCTCACCACCCTCTTCACCCCAGCATTCACTCTTCTTTTCTGAAAACCCATACAAATCTTCACCTTAGCCTCCACAAGATAATGATCAGACATCCCTCCAGTTGCACCTCTCAGCACATTAACATCCAAAAGTCTCTCTTTCGCACGCCTGTCAATTAACACGTAATCCAATAACGCTCTCTGGCCATCTCTCCTACTTACATAAGTATACTTATGTATATCTCGCTTTTTAAACCAGGTATTCCCAATCATCAGTCCTTTTTCAGCACATAAATCTACAAGCTCTTCACCATTTCCATTTACAACACTGAACACCCCATGTGTACCAATTATTCCCTCAACTGCCACATTACTCACCTTTGCATTCAAATCACCCATCACTATAACCCGGTCTCGTGCATCAAAACCACTAACACACTCATTCAGCTGCTCCCAAAACACTTGCCTCTCATGATCTTTCTTCTCATGCCCAGGTGCATATGCACCAATAATCACCCACCTCTCTCCATCAATTTTCAGTTTTACCCATATTAATCGAGAATTTACTTTCTTACACTCTATCACATACTCCCACAACTCCTGTTTCAGGAGTATTGCTACTCCTTCCCTTGCTCTTGTCCTCTCACTAACCCCTGACTTTACTCCCCAGACATTCCCAAACCACTCTTCCCCTTTACCCTTGAGCTTCGTTTCACTCAGAGCCAAAACATCCAGGTTCCTTTCCTCAAACATACTACCTATCTCTCCTTTTTTCACATCTTGGTTACATCCACACACATTTAGGCACCCCACTCTGAGCCTTCGAGGAGGATGAGCACTCCCCGCGTGACTCCTTCTTCTGTTTCCCATTTTAGAAAGTTAATACAAGGAGGGGAGGATTTCTGGCCCCCCGCTCCCGTCCCCTCTAGTCGCTTTCTACGACACGCGAGGAATACGTGGGAAGTATTCTTTCACCCCTATCCCCAGGGATAATATACATATATATATACATATACACATACACACACATAGACATACATATGCACATATACACACACACACACATACATATATATACATATGAAAATGTAAGAAACAATTTAGAAAACTGAAACTTCTAGCTTGAAATTGACATATATTTTCATACTATTGGAGCCGCATGAGGTTGAAGTCCATGCTGTCCCTACCAAGTTGAGGTTGGGACATGGGAAAAACACTAGAACTCTAGTGTGTGTGTCATTTAACCTCCGTGTGGCAGAGGTAGCTGGATGCCTTTCCCAGGGTTTGAATCCAACCTGTGGTGTATATACATTTGTCTGTCCATTGACATATTTTGTCACTCTCTCGGAGCTGCTTTAGAATAAAGTCTGTGCTCTTCCTAATGAGAAGAGGTTGGGAGACATGTAAAAGCACTAGAAATGTAGTGTGTGTGTCTTTTAACCTCTGTGTGGCTGAGGTAATTGGATTCCCTACCCAACGCTTTAAGCGATCCTATGGTGTACATACATTTGTCTCGCCATCGATATATTTTGTCACTTTCTTGGAGCCGTATGAGATTCAAGTCCCTGCTATCCCCCACCAAAATGAAGTTGGGACAAATGTAAAAACACTGAAGTCTCGTATGTGTGTCTTTTACTCTCTGCGAGGTAGAGGTAACTGGATGCTCTTTCCGGTGTTTGAATCCAGACTTTAGTGTATGTACATTTGTCTGTCCATCAACATATTTTGTTACACTATTGGAGCCTTGTGAGATTAAAGTCCATGCTCTCTCCACCAAGATGTGGTTGTGACACAAGTAAAAACACTGCAAGTGTAGTGTGTGTATCTTTTAACTTGCATGTGGAGGAAGTAGCCAGATGCCCTTTCCAGGGTTCAAATCCGACCTGTGGTGTATATACATTTGTCTGTCCATTGACATTTTGTCACTGTCGGAGCTGCATGATATTTAAGTCTGTGCCATTTAATCTCCTCACGGAAGAAGTATCTGGACGCCCTTCCCAGGGTTTGAATTGAACCCGTGTTGTATAAACATTTGTATGTCATTTGACATATTTTGTCACTATTGGAGCCTCATGAAATTAAAGTCCATTCAGTCTCCACCGAGATGAGGTTGGAACACTTGTAAAAACATTACATGTTTAATTTGTGTGTATTTTAACCTCCGTTTGGCAGAGGTAGCCAGACAACCTGTACAGAGTTCGAATCCAACCTTTGGTATATGTACACATGTCTGTTCATCGACACATTTTGTCACTCTGGTAGCCATGTGAGATTAAAGTCCATGCCATCCCCACCAAGATGAGGTTGAGACACACTTATAACACTATAAGTCTAGTGTGTGTGTCTTTTAACCTCTGCATGACAGAGGTAGTTGGACACCCTTCCCATGGTTTGAGTCCGACCCATGTTGTATAAACATTTGTATGACCATTGACATATTTTGTCACACTATGAGAGCCGCATGAGATTCAATCCATGCTATCCCCACCAAGATGAGGTTGGGACACACTAGAAGTCCAGTGAATGTGTTTTTTAAATTCCACACGGTAGAGGTAGCCAAAAGCCTTGTCCAGTTTTCAAGTTTGACTTGTGGTGCATATACATTTGTCTATCCATCAACATATTTTGTCACACTATCAAAGCCTTGTGAGGTTAAAGTCCATGCTATACTCTCCGAGTTAAGGAGGCATGTGAATACACTAGAAGTTTAGTGAATGTGTATTTTAACCTCTGCATGGCAGAGGTAGCAGGACACCCTGTACAGGATTTGAATCCAACCTCTTGTATATACATTTGTATGTCCATTGACATATTGTTTTGCACTTGGAGCCATGTGAGATTAAAGTCCATGCTATCCCCACCAAGTTGAGGTTGGGACACGCGTAAAAACTAAAATTTTAGTTTGTGTGTATTTTAACTTTCACCCGGCAGAGGTATTCAGACACCATATACAGTGTTCAAATCTGACCTGTGGTGTATATACATTTGTCTGTCTGTTGACATATATTTTCAGACTATTGGAGCCTTATGAGACTAAAGTCCATGCTATCCCTACCAAGTTGAGGTTGGGACATGGGTAAAAACACTAGAACTCTAGTGTGTGTGTGTGTGTGTCATTTAACCTCCGTGTGGCAGAGGTGGCTGGATGCCTTTCACAGGGTTTGAATCCAACCCGTGGTGCATGTGCATTTGTCTGTCCATTGACATATTTTGTCACACTTTCGGAGCTGCTTGGATTAAAGTCGGTGCTATTCCCAAGGAGAAGAGGTTTAGAGAAGTAAAAACTCTAGAAGTGTAGTGTGTGCGTCTTTTAACCTCCATGTGACAGAGGTAACCGGACGCCCTTCCCAGAGTTCTAATCCAACTTGTGGTGTATATACATTTGTCTGTCCATCAACTTATTTTTTCACACTGTTGGATTCATGTGAGTTGAACTCCATGCTTTCCTCATCAAGATGAGGTTGGGACTCTG
Source organism: Panulirus ornatus (assembly GCF_036320965.1). Lineage (NCBI taxonomy): Eukaryota > Metazoa > Arthropoda > Malacostraca > Decapoda > Palinuridae > Panulirus > Panulirus ornatus. Next base: position 3,124,727 of record NC_092264.1, read on the forward strand.
GTAAAAGCACTAGAAGTGTAGTGTGTGTGTGTGTGTACTTTAACCTCCATGTGGCAGATGTAACCAGATGCCCTGCTCAGGGTTTGGATCCAATCCATGGTGTTTATACACTTGTGTATCCATTGACACATTTTGTCAAGTGTCTGAGATGTGTGGGATTAGAATTCATGCTATCCCTACTGAGTTGAGGTTGGGACACGTAAAAACACTAGAAGTCTAGTGTGTATATCTTTTAACCTCCGCCTAGCAGAGGTATTTATTATTTATTTTGCTTTGTCGCTGTCTCCCATGTTTGCGAGGTAGCACAAGGAAATGGACGAAAGAAATGGCCCAACCCACCCCCATACACAATGTATACACACACACACACGTCCACACACGCAAATATACATACCTATACATCTCAATGTACACATATATATACATACACATACACATACATATATACCCATGCACACAATTCACACTGTCTGCCCCCATTCACTCCCATCGCCACCTCGCCACACATGGAATACCATCCCCTCCCCCCTCATGTGTGCGAGGTAGCACTAGGAAAAGACAACAAAGGCCCCATTCGTTCACACTCAGTCTCTAGCTGCCACGCAATAATGCCCGAAACCACAGCTCCCTTTCCACATCCAGGCCCCACACAACTTTCCATGGTTTACCCCAGATGCTTCACATGCCCTGATTCAATCCACTGACAGCACGTCAACCCCGGTATACCACATCGATCCAATTCACTCTATTCCTTGCCCTCCTTTCACCCTCCTGCATGTTCAGGCCCCGATCATTCAAAATCTTTTTCACTCCATCTTTCCACCTCCAGTTTTGTCTCCCACTTCTCCTCGTTCCCTCCACCTCTGACGCATATATCCTCTTGGTCAATCTTTCCTCTCTCATTCTCTCCATGTGCCCAAACCATTTCAAAACACCCTCTTCTGCTCTCTCAACCACACTCTTTTTATTTCCACACATCTCTCTTACCCTTACATTACTTACTCGATCAAACTACCTCACACTACACATTGTCCTCAAACATCTCATTTCCAGCACATCCACCCTCCTGCGCACAACTCTATCCATAGCCCACGCCTCGCAACCGTACAACATTGTTGGAACCACTATTCCTTCAAACATACCCATTTTTGCTTTCAGAGATAATGTTCTCAACTTCCACACAGTCTTCAAGGCTCCCAGGATTTTCTCCCCTTCCCCCACCCTATGATTCACTTCTGCTTCCACGGTTCCATCTGCTGCCAGTTCCACTCCCAGATATCTAAAACACTTTACTTCCTGCAGTTTTTCTCCATTCAAACTAACCTCCCAATTGACTTGACCCTCAACCCTACTGTACCTAATAACCTTGCTCTTATTCACATTTACTCTTAACTTTCTTCTTTCACACACTTTACCAAACTCAGTCACCAGCTTCTGCAGTTTCTCACATGAATCAGCCACCAGCGCTGTATCATCAGCGAACAACAACTGACTCACTTCCCAAGCTCTCTCATCCCCAACAGACTTCATACTTGCCCCTCTTTCCAAAACTCTTGCATTCACCTCCCTAACAACCCCATCCATAAACAAATTAAACAACCATGGAAACATCACACACCCCTGCCGCAAACCTACATTCACTGCGAACCAATCACTTTCCTCTCTTCCTACACGTACACATGCCTTACATCCTCAATAAAAACTTTTCACTGCTTCTAACAACTTGCCTCCCACACCATATATTCTCAATACCTTCCACAGAGCATCTCTATCAACTCTATCATATGCCTTCTCCAGATCCATAAATGCTACATACAAATCCATTTGCTTTTCTAAGTATTTCTCTCATACATTCTTCAAAGCAAGCACCTGATCCACACATCCTCTACCACTTCTGAAACCACACTGCTCTACCCCAATCTGATGCTCTGTACATGCCTTCACCCTCTCAATCAATACCCTCCCATATAATTTACCAGGAATACTCAACAAACTTATACCTCTGTAATTTGAGCACTCACTCTTATCCCCTTTGCCTTTGTACAATGGCACTATGCACGGATTCCGCCAATCCTCAGGCACCTCACCATGAGTCATACACAATTGCCAGTGTTCAAATCCAACCTGTGGTGTATATGAATTTGCCTGTCCATCGACATATTTTGTCACTATCGGAGCCGCATGAGATTAAAGTCCCTGCTCTTCCTACTGAGCTGAAGTTGGGACTTGCACAAAAGCAGTAGAAGTCTGATGTGTGTGCATTATTTTAACCTCTGCTTGGCAGAGGTAGGTGGACGCCCTTCCTAGGGTTGGAATCCAACCCATGGTGTATGTACATTTCTTTGTTCATGGACATATTTTGTCACAATATCGGAGCCTTGTGAAAATAAGTCCATGATATCCCTAAAAGGTTGAGGTTGGGACACATGTAAAAACACTTGAAGTTAGTTTAGTGTGTCTTTTAACCTTCGTGTAACAGAGGTAGCCGGACACCGTTCCCAGGGTTCGAATCCGACCTGTGGCGTATATATATTTGTCTGTCCATCGATGTATCTTGTCACTATCAGAGCTGCTTGAGATTTAAGAACATTCTTTCCCAAAATGAGGTTGGGAAACACATAAAAACAATAGAAGTCTAGTGTGTCAAATCCGACCCTTTGTGTCTATAGATTTTTCTATTAACATATTTTTTCAGACTGCCAGAGCCTCATGAGATTAAAGTCCATGCTCTCCCCACCAAGTTGAGGTTGGAACATAGGTAAAAGCACATAAGTCTAGTGTGTATGTGTATTTTAACCTCCATGTGGCAGAGGTAGCTGGAAGCCCTTTCTAGGGTTCGAATCCGACCCTTGGTTTATATACATTTATCTGTCCATTGACATATTTTTTCACTATTGGAGACGTGAGATTAAAGTCCATGCTATCTCCACTGAGATGAGGTTAGGCCATGGGTAAAAAGACTAGATATCTTGTGTGTGGGTCTTTTAACCTCCGTGTGGCAGAGGTAGCTTGACGACCTGGCCAGTGTTCGAATCCAACCCTTTGTGTATATGCATTTGTCTGTCCATCGACATATTTTGTCACTTAACAGAGTGGCATGAGATTAAGGTCCATGCCATCTCCACCTAGATGAGGTTGGGACACAGGTAAAAGCACTAGAAGTCTAGTGTGTGTGTGTGTGTTAACCTCCATGTGGGAAAGGTAGCTGAATGCTCTTCCCAGTGTTTGAATCCCTCCCGTGGTGTATATACATTTGTCTGTTAAAATCCATGCAATCCCCAATGAGATGAGGTTGGGACACACAAAAACACTGAAGACTTGTGTGTGTCTTTCAACCTCTGCAAGGCAGATGTAACCGGATGTCCTGTTCAGTGTTTGAATCCAACCCTTGGTGTGTACACATTTGTCTGTCTGTTGACATATTTTCTCGCTATCTGCTCCACATCAGATTAAAGTCCATGCTGTTCCTAATGAGATGAGGTTGGGACGCAGATAAAAACACAAGAAGTCTAGTTTGTATGTCAAGACGTCTAGTGTGTTTGTCTTTTATCCTCCGTGTGGCAGATGTAACCAGATGCACTTTTCAGGGTTCGAATCTGACCCGTGGTGTTTATACATTTCTCTATCAACATATTTTGTCACACTATCAGATCCATGTGAGATTAAAGACCATGCAATCCCCACCAAGGTGAGGTTGGAACATGTGTAAAACCACTTGAAGTTTAGTGTGTTTTTCTTTTAACCTCTGTGTGGCTGAAGGAGATGGATTCCTTACCTAGTGTTTGAATCCATCCCGTGGTGTATATACATCTATCTCACAATTGACATATTTTGTCACACTATTGGATCCTTGTGAGGTTAAAGTCCATGCTATACTCACCGAGTTGAGGTTGGAAGGCACGTAGAAACACTAGAAGATATTGTGTGTGTATTTTAACCTCTGCATGGCAGAGGTAGCCATACACCCTGTACAGGGTTCAAATCCTATCTATGGTGTATATACATTTGTATGTCCATTGACATATTTTGTCACTATTGGAGCCATGTAAGATTAAAGTCCATGCTATCTCCTCCAAGATGAGGTTAGGACACGGGTAAAAATGCTAGTTTCGTGTGTGTGTGTTGTTTTACCTCTGTGTGGCAGAGGTAGCTTGATGCCCTGGCTAGTGTTCGAATTCAACACTTTGTGTATATACATTTTTCTGTCCGACATATTGTGTCACTTACTGGAGTCGCGCGTGATTAAAGTCCATGCTATCTCCACCTAGATGAGGCTGGGACACAGGTAAAAGCACTAGAAGTCTAGTGTGTGTGTCTTTTAACCTCCATCTGGGTAGATGAACACCCTGCCCAGTGTTTGAATCCCCCCCGTGGTGTATATACATTTGTCTGTTAAAGTCCATGCAATCCCCACCGAGTTGAGGTTGGGACACAGAAAAGCACTGAAGAGTTGTGTGTGTGTGTCTTTTAACCTCTACAAGGCAGAGGTAACCGGATGTCCTGTCCAATGTTTGAATCCAACCCTTGGTGTGTATGCATTTGTCTGTCTGTTGACACATTTTCTCGCTGTATCTGATCCACATCTGATTAAAGTCCGTGCTGTCCCTATTGAGATGAGGTTGGGGACTCGATAAAAACACAAGAAGTATAGTGTGTATGTCTTTTAACCTTCGTGTGGCAGATGTAGCTAGACACTCTTTTCAGGGTTCAAATCTGTCCTGTTGTGTTAATGCATTTCTCTGTCTATTGACATATTTTGTCCCACTATTCGATCCACATGCAGGTTGGGACATGTAAAACCTCCTGAAGTTTAGTGTGTGTTTCTTTTAACCTCCATGTGGCTGAGGGAGATGGATTACTTACCCAGCGTTTGAATCCATCCCGTGGTGTATATACATTTGTCTCACCATCGATATATTTTGTCACACTCATGGAGCCATGTGAGATTAAAGTCCATGCTATCCCCACTTAGATGAGGTTGGAAAACACATAAAAACATTGAAGTCTTGTGTGTGTGTCTTTTAACCTCTGTGAGGCAGAGGCAACTGGATGTCCTGTTCAGTGTTCAAATCTTACCCTTGGTGTATATACATTTGTCTGTCCATTGACATATTTTGTCACACTATTGGAGTTGCGCGAGATTAAGGTCCATGCTGTCCCCACCTAGATGAGGTTGGGTCATGGGTAAAAGCACTAGAAGTCTAGTGTGTGAGCCGTTTAACCTTCACGTGGTAGAGGTAGTTGGATGCCCAGCCCAGTGTTTGAACTCATCGTGTGGTGTATATGCATTAGTCTGTTAAAGTCCATGCCATCCCCACTGAGATGAAGTTGGGACACATAAAAACAGTGAAGACTTGTGTGTGTCTTGTAACCTCTGTGAGGCAGAGGTAACTGGATGTCCTGTCCAGTATTTGAATCCAACCCTTGGTGTATATATGTTTGTCTGTCCATCGACACATTTTCTCACACTATTTGAGCCGCATCAGATTAAAGTCCATGCTGTTTCCACTGAGGTGAGGTTGGGACACAGGTAAAAGCACAAAAAGTCTATTGTATTTGTCTTTTAACTTTCTTGTGGCAGATGTAGCCAGACACTCCTTTTAGGGTTCAAATCCTACCCGTGGTGGTTATACGTTTCTTCATCGACATACTTTAATCACTATCGGATCCACACAAGATTAAAACCCATGCAGTCACCACCGAGATGAGCTTGGGACACACGTAAAAACACAAGTTTAGTATGTGTTTCTTTTAACCTTCGTGTGGCTGAGGTAGATGGATTGCCTACCCAGTGTTTGAATCCATCCCGTGGTGTATATACATTTGTCTCCATCAGCATATTTTGCCCCATTTTTGGAGCCATGTGAGACTGAAGTCCATGCTATGCCCACCGAGATGAGGTTAGGACATGTAAAAACACTGAAGTCTTTTGTGTGTGTCTTATACCTGTGCGAGGTTGAGTTAGCTGGATGCCCTGTCCAGTGTTCGAATCCAACCCTTGGTGCAGATACATTTATCTGTCCACCAACATATTTTGTTGCACTATCTGAACCATGTGAAATTAAAGTCCATGCTATCCTCACAAGGTTGACGTTGGGACATGTAAAAACACTAGAAGTTTAGTGTATATCTTTTAACCTTTGCGTCACAGGTAGCCAGACACTGTTCCCAGGGTTTGAATCCGACCTGTGGTGTATATATATCTGTCTGTCCATTGATGCTTTTTGTCACCATCAGAGCTCCGTGAGATTAAAGAACATGCTTTCCTGAAATAAGGTTGGGAGACACCTAAAAACACCAGAAGTCTAGTGTGTGTGTGTCTTTTAACCTCTGTGTGGCAGAGGTAGCTGGACTCTTTTCCCAGGGTTTGAATCTGACCCTTGATGTATATAGATTTTTCTGTCTATTGGCATATTGTTTCAGACTGTCAGAGCCTCATGAGTTGAGGTTGGGATGCAGGTAAATGCTCATAAGTTTAGTGTATGTGGATTTTGACCTCCATGTGGCAGAGGTAGCTTGACGCCCTTTCCAGGGTTCAAATCCGACCCTTGGTGTATATACATCTGTCTGTCCATTGACATAATTTGTCGCTATTGGAACCATGTGAGATTAAAGTCCATGCTATCTCCACCGAGATGAGGCTAGGACATGGGGAAAAACACTAGATATCTCGCGTGTGTGTCTTTTGACCTCCGTGTGGTAGAGATACCTTGATGCCCTGGCCAGTGTTCAAATCCAGCCCTTTGTGTATATACATTTGTCTGTCCATCGACATATTTTGTCACTTATCGAAGTCGCTTGAGATTAAGGTCCATGCTATCTCCACCTAAATGAGGTTGGGGCACAGGTAAAAGCACTAGAAGTGTAATGTGTGTCTTTTAACCTCCATGTGGTAGAGGTAGCTGAACGCCCAGCCCAGTGTTTGAATCACTCACGTGGTGTATATACATTTGTCTGATATAGTCCTTGCAATCTCACCGAGATAAGGGTGGGACACACAAAAACACTGAAAGACTTGTTTGTGTGTCTTTTAACCTCTGCAAGGCAGAGGTAACTGGATGTTCTGTCCAGTGTTTGAATTGAACCCTTCGTGTGTATACGTTTGTCTGTCTGTTGACATATTTCTCACTCTGTCTGAACCACATGAGATGAAAGTCCATGCTGTTCATAACAAGATGAGGTTGAGACGCATGTAAAAGCACTAGAAGTCTTGTGTGTATGACTTTTAACCTCTGCATGGCAGAGGTAGCCGGACGCACTGCTCAGGGTTCAAATCCCACCCATGATGTATATACATTTGTCTGTCCATCGATACATATGACTTATGTGTATATACCTGTATGGACGTGTATGTATATAAGTTTGTAAGTGAGTGGATGGGTCTTTCTTTGCCATTTTCCTGGTTCTACCTCGCTGACACAGGAAAAATATATTATTCCTAGGGATAATACTTCCCACGTATTCCTTTTGTGTTTTAGAAGGTGACTATGAGGGGCAAGAGTGGGTGGCTGGAAATCCTCCTTCCCTGTATTACTTTCCAAGAGAAGGAACAGAGAAGGGTGCCAAGTGAGGATTTTTCCTGCTAAGACTCAATCTTCTGTTCTTGATGCTAAGTGAGAAATGTAATAGAGAGGTGGGCCAGGTGAGGCTTATCCCTCTGGCTCGGTCATCTGTTCTTGGTGCTGCCTTGCTTGCGTGGCAGGTGATGAATAAGTATGAAGAAAAATATGTGTATGTATATGCGTGTATAAGTATTTATATGTGTATATGATGGGATCGATCTTTCTTCGTGTATCCTGGCGTTACCTCTCTGATGTGGGAAACAGCAATCAAGTATAATAAAAAAGAAATGTCTAAATGTGTTTGGATGTAACCAAGCTGAGAAAAAAGGAGAGATAGGTAATATGTTTGAGGAAAGGAACCCGGATGTTTTGGCTCTGAGTGAAACGAAGCTCAAGAGTAAAGGGGAAGAGTGGTTTGGGAATGTCAGGGGTTAGTAAGAGGACAAGAGCAAGGGAAGGAGTAGCACTACTCGTGAAACAGGAGTGGTGGGAGTATGTGATAGAGTGTAAGAAAGTAAACTCTAGATTGATATGGGTAAAACTGAAAGTTGATGGAGAGAGATGGGTGATTATTGGTGCATATGCACCTGGGCATGAGAAGAAAGATCATGAGAGGCAACTGTTTTGGGAAAAGCTGAATGAGTGTGTTAGTAGTTTTGATGCACGCGACCAGGTTATAGTGATGGGTGATTTGAATGCAAAGGTGAGTAATGTGGCAGTTGAAGGAATAATTGGTGTACATGGGGTGCTCAGTGTTGTAAATGTAAATGGTGAAGAGCTTGTAGATTTATGTGCTGAAAAAGGACAGTTGATTGGGAATACCTGGTTTAAAAGAGAGATATACATAAGTATACGTATGTAAGTAGGAGAGATGGCCAGAGAGGGTTATTGGATTACGTGTTAATTGATAGGCTTGTGAGAAAGACTTTTGGATGTTAATGTGCTGAGAGGTGTAACTGAAGGGATGCCTGATCATTATCTTGTGGAAGCGAAGGTGAAGGTTTGTAGAGGTTTTCAGAAAAGAAGACTGTTGAGGTGAAGAGAGTGGTGAGAGTAAGTGAGCTTGGTAAGGAGACTTGTGTGAGGAAGTACTAGGAGAGACTGAGTACAGAATGGAAAAAGGTGAGAACTAAGGAGGTAAGGGGAGTGGGGGAGGAGTGGGATGTATTTAGGGAAGCAGATGGCTTACGCAAAAGATGCTTGTGGCATGAGAAGCGTGGGAGGTGGGCAGGTTAGAAAGGGTAGTGAGTGGTGGGATGAAGAAGTAAGATTGTTAGTGAAAGAGAAGAGAGAGGCATTTGGACGATTTTTGCAGGGAAATAATGCAAATGAGTGGGAGATGTATAAAAGAAAGAGGCAGGGGGTCAAGAGAAAGGTGCAAGAGGTGAAAAAGAGGGCAAATGAGAGTTGGGGTGAGAGAGTATCATTAAATTTTAGGGAGAATAAAAAGATGTTTTGGAAGGAGGTGGCCCAACCCACCCACATACACATGTATATACATACACGTCCACACATGCAAATATACATCCTATACATCTCAACGTATACATATATATAGACACACAGGCATAGACATATATACACATTTACGTGATTCATAATATTTTGCTTTGTCGCTGTCTCCCGCGTTAGCGAGGTAGCGCAAGGAAACAGACGAAAGAATGGCGCAACCCGCCCACATACACATGTATATACATACACGTCCACACACGCAAATATACATACCTATACATCTCAGTGTACACATACATATACACACACAGACATATACATATATACACATGTACATAATTCATACTGTCTGCCTTTATTTGTTCCCATCGCCACCTCACCACACATGGAATAACAACCCCCTCCCCCCTCATGTGTGCAAGGTAGCGCTAGGAAAATACACCAAAGGCCCCATTTGTTCACACTCAGTCTCTAGCTGTCATGTAATAATGCACCGAAACCACAGCTCCCTTTCCACATCCAGGCCCCACACAATCCATGGTTTACCCCAGACGCTTCACATGCCCTGGTTCAATCCATTGGCAGCACGTCGACCCCGGTATACCACATCGTTCCAATTCACTCTATTCCTTGCACGCCTTTCACCCTCCTGCATGTTCAGGCCCCGATCACTCAAAATCTTTTTCACTCCATCTTTCCACCTCCAATTTGGTCTCCCACTTCTCCTCGTTCCCTCCACCTCTGACACATATATCCTCTTGGTCAATCTTTCCTCACTCATTCTCTCCATGTGGCCAAACCATTTCAAAACACCCTCTTCTGCTCTCTCAACCACACTCTTTTTATTTCCACACATCTCTCTTACCCTTACATTACTTACTCAATCAAACCACCTCACACCACATATTGTCCTCAAACATCTCATTTCCAGCACATCCACCCTCCTGCGCACAACTCTATCCATAGCCCACGCCTCGCAACCATACAACATTGTTGAAACCACTATTCCTTCAAACATACCCATTTTTGCTTTCCGAGATAATGTTCTCAACTTCCAAACATTCTTCAAGGCTCCCAGAATTTTCGCCCCCTCCCCCATCCTATGATTCACTTCCACTTCCATGGTTCCATCCGCTGCCAGATCCACTCCCAGATATCTAAAACACTTTACTTCCTCCAGTTTTTCTCCATTCAAACTTACCTCCCAATTGACTTTACCCTCAACCCTACTGTACCTAATAATAACCTTGCTCTTATTCACATTTACTCTTAACTTTCTTCTTTCACACTCTTTACCAAACTCAGTCACCAGCTTCTGCAGTTTCTTACATGAATCAGCCACCAGTGCTCCCCCCCCTCCCCCATCATGTGTGCGAGATAGCGCTAGGAAAAGACAATAAAGGCCACATTTGTTCACACTCTGTCTCTAGCTGTCATGTAATAATGCACCGAAACCACAGCTCCCTTTCCACATCCAGGCCCCACAGAACTTTCCATGGTTTACCCCAGACGCTTCACATGCCCTGGTTCAATCCATTGACAGCATGTTGACCCCAGTATACCACTTTGTTCCAATTCACTATATTCCTTGCACACCTTTCACCCTCCTGCGTGTTTAGGCCCCAATCACTTAAAATCTTTTTCATTCCATCTTTCCACCTCCAGTTTGGTCTCCCAATGCTCCTTGTTCCCTCCACCTCTGACACATATATCCTCTTGGTCAATCTTTCCTTGCTCATTCTCTCCATGTGACCAAACCATTTCAAAACACCCTCTTCTGCTCTCTCAACCGCAATCTTTTTGTTACCACACATCTCTCTTTCTCTATTATTACTTACTCGAGTCAAACCACCTCACACCACACATTGTCCTCAGACATCTCATTTCCAACACATCCACCCTCCTCCTTACATCTCTATCCATAGCCCACACCTCGCAACCATATAACATTGTTGGAACCACTATTCCTTCAAACATACCCATTTTTGCTTTCCGAGATAATGTTCTCAACTTCCACACATTCTTCAACGCTCCCAGAACTTTTGCCCCCTCCCCCACCCTATGATTCACTTCCGCTTCCATGGTTCCATCCGCTGCCAGATCCACTCCCAGATATCTAAAACACTTCGCTTCCTCCAGTTTTTCTCCATTCAAACTTACCTCCCAATTGACTTGACCCTCAACCTTACTGTACCTAATAACCTTGCTCTTGTTCACATTTACTCTCAGCTTTCTCCTTTCACACACTTTACCAAACTCAGTCACCAGCTTCTGCAGTTTCTCACATGAATCAGCCACCAGCGCTGTATCGTCAGCGAACAACAACTGACTCACTTCCCAAGCTCTCTCATCCACAACAGACTGCATACTTGCCCCTCTTTCCAAAACTTGCATTCACCTCCCTAACAACCCATCTGTAAACAAATTAAACAACCATGGAGACATCACACACCCCTGCCACAAACCGACATTCACTGAGAACCAATTACTTTCCTCTCTTCCTACACGTACACATGCCTTACATCCTCAATAAAAACTTTTCACTGCTTCTAACATCTTGCCTTCCACACCATATATTCTTAATACCTTCCACAGAGCATCTCTATCAACTCTATCATATGCCTTCTCCAAATCCATAAATGCTCCATACAGCTTTTCTAAGTATTTCTTACTTACATTCTTCAAAGCAAACACCTGATCCACACATCCTCTACCACTTCTGAAACCACACTGCTCTTCCCCAATCTGATGCTCTGTACATGCCTTCACCCTCTCCATCAATCCCCTCCCAAATAATTTCCCAGGAATACTCAACAAACTTATACCTCTGTATTTGAGCACTCACTCTTATCCCCTTTGCCTTTGTACAATGGCACTGTGCAAGCATTCCGCCAATCCTCAGGCACCTCACCATGAGTCATACATACATTGAATAACGTTACCAACCAGTCGACAATACATTCACCCTCTTTTTTAATACCATCCAAACCCGCCGCTTTGCTGGCTTTCATCTTCCGCAAAGCTTTTACTACCTCTTCTCTGTTTACCAAATCATTCTCCCTAACCCTCTCACTTTGCACACCACCCCGACCAAAACACCCTATATCTGCCATTCTATCATCAAACACATTCAATAAACCTTCAAAATACTCACTCCATCTCCTTCTCATATCACCACTACTTATCACCTCCCCATTTGCCCTGTTCACTTATGTTCCCATTTGTTTCCTTGCCTTATGCTTTTTATTTACCTCCTTCTAAAACATCTTTTTATTCTCCCTAAAATTTAATGATACTCTCTCACCCCAACTCTCATTTGCCCTCTTTTTTGCCTCTTGCACCTTTCTCTTGACCTCCTGCCTCTTTCTTTTATACATCTCCCAGTCATTTGCATTATTTCCCTGCAAAAATTGTCCAAATGCCTCTCTCTTCTCTTTCACTAATAATCTTACTTCATCCCACCACTCACTACCTTTTCTAATCTGCCCTCTTCTCATGCCACAAGCATCTTTTGCACAAGTCATCATTGCTTCTCTAAATACATGCCATTCCTCCCCCACTCCCCTTACCTCCTTTGTTCTTCCCTTTTTTCATTCTTTACACAGTCTCTCCTGGTACTTCCTCACACAAGTCTCCTTCCCAAGCTCACTTACTCTCACCACTCTCTTCACCCCAACATTCTCTCTTCTTTTCTGAAAACCTCTACAAATCTTCACCTTCGCCTCCACAAGATGATGATCAGATGTCCCTCTAGTTGCATTCCGCCAATCCTCAGGCACATCACCATGAGTCATACATACATTAGATAACCTTACCAACCAGTCAACAACACAGTCACCCCCTTTTATAATAAATTCCACTGCAGTACCATCCAAACCTGAGGTGGTGTGCAAAGTGGGGGGGTTAGGGAGAATGATTTGGTAAACAGAGGAGAGGTGGTAAAAGCTTTGCTGAAGATGAAAGCCGGCAAGGCAGTGGGTTTGGATGGTATTGCAGTGGAATTTATTAAAAAAGGGGGTGACTGTATTGTTGACTGGTTGGTAAGGTTATTTAATGTATGTATGACTCATGGTCATACATTCTTTCTCCCCTATCCCTGGGGATAGGGGAGAAAGAATACTTCCCACGCATTCCTCACGTGTCGTAGAAGGCGACTAAAGGGGACGGGAGCGGGGAGCCAGAAACCCTCCCCTCCTTGTATTTTAACTTTCTAAAAGGGGAAACAGAAGGAGGAGTCATGTGGGGAGTGCTCATCCTCCTCGAAGGCTCAGATTGGGGTGTCTAAATGTGTGTGGATGTAACCAAGCTGAGAAAAAAGGAGAGATAGGTAGTATGTTTGAGGAAAGGAACCTGGATGTTTTGGCTCTGAGTGAAACGAAACTCAAGGGTAAAGGGGAAGAGTGGTTTGGGAATGTCTTGAGAGTAAAGTCAGGGGTTAGTGAGAGGACAAGAGCAAGGGAAGGAGTAGCACTACTCCTGAAACAGGAGTTGTGGGAGTATGTGATAGAGTGTAAGAAAGTAAACTCTAGATTGATATGGGTAAAACTGAAAGTTGATGGAGAGAGGTGGGTGATTATTGGTGCATATGCACCTGGGCATGAGAAAAAGATCATGAGAGGCAATTGTTTTGGGAGCAGCTGAATGAGTGTGTTAGTGGTTTTGATGCACGCGACCAGGTTATAGTGATGTGTGATTTGAATGCAAAGGTGAGTAATGTGGCAGTTGAGGGAATAATTGGTATACATGGGGTGTTCAGTGTTGTAAATGGAAATGGTGAAGAGCTTGTAGATTTGTGTGCTGGAAAAGGACTGGTGATTGGGAATACCTGGTTTAAAAAGCGAGATATACATAAGTATACGTATATAAGTAGGAGAGATGGCCAGATAGCGTTATTGGATTACGTGTTAATTGATAGGCGCACGAAAGAGAGACTTTTGGATGTTAATGTTCTGAGAGGTACAACTGGAGGGATGTCTGATCATTATCTTGTGGAGGCGAAGGTGAAGATTTGTAGAGGTTTTCAGAAAAGAAGAGAGAACATTGGGGTGAAGAGAGTGGTGAGAGTAAGTGAGCCTGGTAAGGAGACTTGTGTGAGGAAGTACTAGGAGAGACTGAGTACAGAATGGAAAAAGTTGAGAACAAAGGAGGTAAGGGGAGTGGGGGAGGAATGGAATGTATTCAGGGAAGCAGTGATGGCTTACGCAAAAGATGCTTGTGGCATGAGAAGCATGGGAGGTGGGTTGATTAGAAAGGGTAGTGAGTAGTGGGATGAAAAAGTAAGATTATTAGTGAAAGAGAAGAGAGAGGCATTTGGACGATTTTTGCAGGGAAAAAATGCAAATGAGTGGGAGATGTATAAAAGAAAGAGACAGGAGGTCAAGAGAAAGGTGCAAGAGATGAAAAAGAGGGCAAATGAGCGTTGGGGTGAGAGAGTATCATTAAATTTTAGGGAGAATAAAAAGATGTTTTGGAAGGAGGTAAATAACGTGCGTAAGACAAGGAAGCAAATGGGAACTTCATTGAAGGGGGCTAAGGGGGAGGTGATAACAAGTAGTGGTGATGTGAGAAGGAGATGGAGTGAGTATTTTGAAGGTTTGTTGAATGTGTTTGATGATAAAGTCGCAGATATAGGGTGTTTTGGTCGAGGTGGTGTGCAAAGTGAGAGGGTTAGGGAAAATGATTTGGTAAACAGAGAAGAGGTAGTAAAAGCTTTGCGGAAGGTGAAAGCCGGCAAGGCAGCAGGTTTGGATGGTATTGCAGTGTAATTTATTAAAAAAGGGGGTGACTGTATTGTTGACTGGTTGGTAAGGTTATTTAATGTATGTATGACTCATGGTGAGGTGCCTGAGGATTGGCGGAATGCTTGCTTAGTGCCATTGTACAAAGGCAAAGGGGATAAGAGTGAGTGCTCAAATACAGAGGTATAAGTTTGTTGAATATTCCTGGTAAATTATATGGGAGGGTATTGATTGAGAGGGTGAAGGCATGTACAGGGCATCAGATTGGGGAAGAGGAGTGTGGTTTCAGAGGTGGTAGAGGATGTGTGGATCAGGTGTTTGCTTTGAAGAATGTATGTGAGAAATACTTAGAAAAGCAAATGGATTTGTATGTAGCATTTATGGATCTGGAGAAGGTATATGATAGTTGATAGAGATGCTCTGTGGAAGGTATTAAGAATATACAGTGTGGGAGGCAAGTTGTTAGAAGCAGTGAAAAGTTTTCACCAAGGATGTAAGGCATGTGTACGAGTAGGAAGAGAGGAAAGTGATTAGTTCTCAGTGAATGTAGTTTGCGGCAGGGGTGTGTGATGTCTCCATGGTTGTTTACTTTGTTTATGGATGGGGTTGTTAGGGAGGTGAATGCAAGAGTTTTGGAAAGATTGGCAAGAATGCAGTCTGTTGTGGACGAGAGAGCTTGGGAAGTGAGTCAGTTGTTGTTCGCTGATGATACAGCGCTGGTGGCTGATACATGTGAGAAACTGCAGAAGCTGGTGACTGAGTTTGGTAAAGTGTGTGAAAGAAGAAAGCTGAGTAAATGTGAATAAGAGCAAGGTTATTAGGTACATTAGGGTTGAGGGTCAAGTCAATTGGGAGGTAATTTTGAGTGGAGAAAAACTGGAGGAAGTTAAGTGTTTTAGATATCTGGGAGTGGAACTGACATCGGATGGAACCATGGAAGCGGAAGTGAATCATAGGGTGGGGGAGGGGGCGAAAATTCTGGGAGCGTTGAAGAATGTGTGGAAGTCGAGAACATTATCTCGGAAAGCAAAAATGGGTATGTTTGAAGGAATAGTGGTTCCAACAATGTTGTATGGCTGTGAGGTGTGGGCTATGGATAGAGATGTGCGTAGGAGGGTGGATGTGCTAGAAATGAGATGTTTTAGGACAATATGTGGTGTGAGGTGGTTTGATCGAGTAAGTAATGTAAGGGTAATAGAGATGTGTGGAAATAAAAAGAGCGTGGTTGAGAGAGCAGAAGAGAGTGTTTTGAAATGGTTTGGTCACATGGAGAGAATGAGTGAGGAAAGACTGACAAAGAGGATATATGTGTCAGAGGTGGAGGGAACGAGAAGAAGTGGGAATGAGACCAAATTGGAGGTGGAAAGATGGAGTGAAAATGATTTTGAGTGAACAGGGCCTGAACATGCAGGAGGGTGAAAGGCGTGCAAGGAATAGAGTGAATTGGAACGATGTGGTATACTTGGGCCGACGTGCTGTCAGTGGATTGAACCAGGGCATGTGAAGCGTTTGGGGTAAACCATGGAAAGTTGTGTGGGGCCAGGATGTGGAAAGGGAGCTGTGGTTTCGATGCATTATTACGTGACAGCTAGAGACTGAGTGTGAACGAATGGGGCCTGAACGAATGGGGCCTGAACGAATGGGGCCTTTGTTGTCTTTTCCTAGCATTACCTTGCACACATGAGGGGGGAGGGGGTTGTTATTACATGTGTGGCGGGGTGGCGATGGGAATGAATAAAGGCAGACAGTATGAATTATGTACACATGTATATATGTATATGTCTGTGTGTGTTTTTACATGTATACGTTGAGATGTATAGGTATGTATATTTGCATGTGTGGACATGTATGTATATGTGTGTGTGGGTGGGTTGGGCCATTCTTTCGTCTGTTTCCTTGCGCTACCTTGCTAACGCGGGAGACAGTGACAAAGCAAAATATATATAATATATATGACTCATGGTGAGGTGCCTGAAGATTGGCAGAATGCTTGTATAGTGCCATTGTACAAAGGCAAAGGGGATAAAAGTGAGTGTTCAAATTACAGAGGCATAAGTTTGTTGAGTATTCCTGGGAAATTGAATGGGAGGGTATTGATTGAGGGGATGAAGGCATGTACAGAGATCAGATTGGGGAAGAGCAGTGTGGTTTCAGAAGTGGTAGAGCATGTGTGGATCAGGTGTTTGCTTTGAAGAATGTATGTGAGAAATACTTAGAAAAGCAAATTGATTTGTATGTAGCATTTATGGTTCTGGAGAAGGTATATGATAGTTGATAGAGATGCTCTGTGGAAGGTATTAAGAATATATGGTGTGGGAGGCAAGTTGTTAGAAGCAGTGAAAAGTTTTCACCAAGGATGTAAGGCATGTGTACGAGTAGGAAGAGAGGAAAGTGATTAGTTCTCAGTGAATGTAGTTTGCGGTAGGGGTGTGTGATGTCTCTATGATTGTTTTATTTGTTTATGGATGGGGTTGTTAGGTAGGTGAATGCAAAAGTTTTGGAGAGAGGGGCAAGAAGGCAGTTTGTTATGGATGATCAGTTGTTGTTATGGATGATCAGCTGTTGTTCACTGATGGTACTGCGCTGGTGGCTGATTCGGGTGAGAAACTGTAGAGGCTGGTGACTGAGTTTGGTAAAGTGTGTGAAAGAAGAAAGCTGAGAGTAAATGTGAATAAGAGCAAGGTTATTAGGTACAGTAGGGTTGAGGGACAAGTTAATTGGGAGGTACGTTTGAATGGAGAAAAACTGGAGGAAGTTAAGTGTTTTAGATATCTGGGAGTGGATGGAACCATGGAAGCGGAGGTGAGTCATATGGTGGGGGAGGGGGCAAACATTCTGGGAGCACGGAAAAATGTGTGGAACGTGAGAACATTATCTCGGAGAGCAAAAATGGGTATGTTTGAAGGAACAGTGGTTCCAACAATGTTATATGGTTGCGAGGCATGTGCTATAGATAGCTTTGTGCTGAGGAGGGTGGATGTGCTGGAAATGAGATGTTTGAGGACTATATGTGGTGTGATGTAGTTTGATCGAGTAAGTAATGAAAGGGTAAAAGAGACATGTGGTAATAAAAAGATTGCGGTTGAGAGAGCAGAAGGGTGTGTATTGAAGTTGTTTGGTCACATGGAGAGAATGAGTGAGGAAAGATTGACCAAGAGGATATATGTGTCAGAGGTGGTGGGAACGAGGAGAAGTGGGAGACCAAATTGGAGGTGGAAAGATGGAATGAAAAAGATTTTGAGTGATCGGGGCCTGAACATGCAGGAGGGTGAAAGGTGTGTAAGGATTAGAGTGAATTGGAATGATGTGATATACTGGGGTTGATGTGCTGTTAATGGATTGAACCAGGGCATGTGAAGCTTCTGGGGTAAACCATGGAAAGTTGTGTGGGGCCTGGATGTGGAAGGGAGCTGTGGTTTTGGTGCATTATACATGACAGCTAGAGACTTAATGTGAACGAATGGGGCCTTTGTTGTCTTTTCCTAGTGCTACCTCACGCACATGTGGGGGGAGGGGGTTGTCATTTCATGAGTGGCGGGGTGGCGACGGGAATGAATAAGGGCAGACAGTATGAATTTTGTACATGTGTATATATGTATATGTCTGTGTGTATACATATGTATACATTGAGATGTATAGGTATGTATATGTGCATGTGTGGATGTGTATGTATATACATGTGGATGTGGGTGGGTTGGGCCATTCTTTCATCTGTTTCCTTGCGCTACCTCGCTAACGCGGGAGACAGCGACAAAGTATGATAAAAATGAATAAATATATTTTTTCATACCTTTCGCCATTTCTTGCATTAGCGAGGTAGCATTAAGAACAGAGGGCTGAGCCTTTGAGGGATAGGGGAGAAAGAATACTTCCCACACATTCCCAGTGTGTCATAGAAGACAACTAAAGGGGACGTGAGCTGGGGGGGGGGGCTAGACACCCTCCTTTCCTTGTATTTTAACTTTCTACAAGGGGAAACAGAAGGAGTCACTCTGGGAGTGCTCATCCTCCTTGAAGGATCAGATTGGGGTGTCTAAATGTGTGTGGATGTAACCAAGACGAGAAAAAAGGAGAGGTAGGTAGTATGTTTGAGGAAAGGAACCTGTACATTTTGGCTCTGAGTGAAACAAAGCTCAAGGGTAAAAGGTAAGAATGGTTTGAGAATGTTTTTGGAGTAAAGTCAGGGGTTGGTGAAAGGACAAGAGCAAAGGAAGGAGTAGCAATACTCCTGAAAGAGGATTTGTGGGAGTATGTGATAGAGTGCAAGAAAGTAAACTCTATATTGATATGGGTAAAACTGAAAGTGGATAGAGAGAGATGGGTGATTTTTGGTGCATATGCACCTGGGCATGAGAAGAAAGATCATGAGAGGCAAGTGTTTTGGGAGCTGCTGAGTGAGTGTGTTTGCAGTTCTGATGCACGAGACAGAGTTATAGTGATGGGTGATTTGAATGCAGAGTTGAGTAATGTGGCAGTTGAGGGAATAATTGGTGTACATTGGGTGTTCAAAGTTGTAAATGAGAATGGTGAAGAGCTTGTAGATTTGTGTGCTGAAAAAGGACTGGTGATTGGGAATACCTAGT
The DNA here is from genome assembly GCF_036320965.1 of Panulirus ornatus. NCBI lineage: Eukaryota > Metazoa > Arthropoda > Malacostraca > Decapoda > Palinuridae > Panulirus > Panulirus ornatus. Next base: position 3,144,062 of record NC_092264.1, read on the forward strand.
TTAAAAAGAGAGATATACATATGTATATGTGTGTAAGTAGGAGAGATGGCCAGAGAGCGTTATTGGATTACATGTGAACTGACAGGTGCGTGAAGGAGAGACTTTTGGATGTTAATGTGCTGAGAGGTGCAACTGGAGGGATGTCTGATCATTATCTTGTGGAGGCGAAGGTGAAGATTTGTAGAGGTTTTCAGAAAAGAAGAGAGAAAGTTGGGGTGAAGAGGGTGGTGAGAGTAAGTGAGCTTGGGAAGGAGACTTGTGTGAGGAAGTATCTGGAGAGACTGAGTGCAGAATGGAAAAAGGTGAGAGCAAAGTATGTAAGGGGAGTGGGGGAGGAATGGGATGTATTTAGGGAGGCAGTGATGGCTTGTGCAAAAGATGCTTATGGCATGAGAAGCATGGGAGATAGGAAGATTAAAAAGGGTAGTGAGTGGTGGGATGAAGAAGCAAGATTATTAGTGAAAGAGAAGAGAGAGGCATTTGGACAATTTTTGCAGGGAAATAGTGGAAATGACTAGGAGATGTATAAAAGAAAGAGGCAGGAGGTCAAGAGAAAGGTGCAAGAGGCGAAAAAGAGGGCAAATGAGAGTTGGGGTGAGAGAGTATCATTAAATTTTAGGGAGAATAAAAAGATGTTTTGGAAGGAGGTAAATGAAGTGCATAAGACAAGGGAACAAATGGGAACTTCGTTGAAGGGTGCTATATTTTGAAGGTTTGTTGAATGTGTTAGATGATAGAGTGGCAGATATAGGGTGTTTTGGTTGAGGTGGTGTGCGAAGTGAGAGGGTTAGGGAGATTGCTTTGGTAAACAGAGAAGAGGTAGTGAAAGCTTTGCGGAAGGTGAAAGCCAGCAAGGCAGCGGGTTTGGATGGTATTGCATCGGAATTTATTAGAAAAGTGGGTGACTGTGTTGTTGACTGGTTGGTAAGTTTATTCAATGTATGTATGGCTCATGGTGAAGTGCCTGAGGATTGGTGGAATGCATGCATTGTGCCATTGTACAATGGCAAAGGCGATAAAGGTGAGCGCTCAAATTACAGAGGTATAAGTTTGTTGAGTATGTCTGGGAAACTATATGGGAGGGTATTGATTGAGAGGGTGAAAGCATGTACAGAGCATCAGATTGGGGAAGATCAGTGTGGTTTCAGAAGTGGTATAGTATGTGTGGATCAGGTGTTTGCTTTGAAGAATGTATGTGAGAAAATGTATTTGAGAAATACTTAGAAAATCAAATGGATTTGTATTTAGCATTTATGGATCTGGAGAAGACATATGATAGAGTTGATAGAGATGCTCTGTGGAAGGTATAAGAATATATGGTATGGGAGGTAAGTTGCTAGAAGCAGTGATTAGTTTTTATCAAGGATGTAAGGCATGTGTACGAGTAGGAAGAGGGGAAAGTGATTGGTTCTCAGTGAATGTTGGTTTATGGCAGGGATGCATGATGTCTCCATGGTGGTTTAATTTGTTTATGGATGGGGTTGTTAGGGAGGTGAGTGCAAGAATTTTGGAGAGAGGGGAAAGTATGCTGTCTGTTGTGGATGAGAGGGCTTGGGAAGTGATTTGGTTGTTTTTCGCTTATGATACAGCACTGGTGGCTGATTCGTGTGAGAAACTGCAGAAGCTGGTGGCTTAGTTTAGTAAAGGGTGTGAAAAAAGAAAGCTGAGAGTAAATGTGAATAAGAGCAAGGTTATTAGGTACAGTAGGGTTGAGAGACAAGTCAGTTGGGAGGTAAGTTTGAATGGGGAAAAACTGGAGGAAGTGAAGTGTTTAGATATCTGGGAGTGTATGTGGCAGCGGATGGAACCATGGAAGCGGAAGTGAGTCACAGGGTGGGGGAGGGAGCGAAAGTTCTGGGAGTGTTGAAAAATGTGTGGAAGGCGAGAGCATTACCTCGGAAAGCAAAAATGGGTATGTTTGAAGGTATAGTGGTTCCAACAATGTTATATGGTTGCGAGGCATGGGCTATAGATAGAGTTGTGTGGACGAGGGTGGATGTGTTGGAAATGAGATGTTTGACGACAGTATGTGGTGTGATGTGGTTTTATTGAGTAAGTAATGAAAGGGTAAGAGAGATGTGTGGTAATAAAAAGAGAGTTGTTGAGAGAGAGAGGAAGAGGGTGTATTGAAATGGTTAGGTCACATGGAGAGAATGAGTGAGGAAAGATTGACAGAGGACATATATGTCAGAGGTGGAGGGAACGAGAAGTGGGAAACCAAATTGGAGGTGGAAAGGATGGAGTGAAAAAGATTTTGAGCGATCGGGACCTAATCATGCAGGAGGGGGAAAGGTGTGCAAGGAATAGAGTGTATTGGAACGAAGTGGTATACCGGGGTCGATGTGCTGTCAATGGATTGAACCAGGGCATGTAAAGCGTCTGGGGTAAACCATGGAAAGTTTTGTGGGGCTTGGATATGGAGAGGGAGCTGTGGTTTCGGTGCGTTATACATGACAGCTCTAGACTGAGTGTGAACAAATGTAGCCTTTGTTGTCTTTTCGTAGTGCTACCTCGCACGCGTGTGGGGGAGGGGGTTGTCATTTCATGTGTGGTGGGGTAGCAACGGAAATGGATAAAGTCAGCAAGTATGACTTATGTACATGTGTATATATGTATATATCTGTGTATGTATATATATATGTATGTATATATTATCCCTGGGGATAGGGGAGAAAGAATATTTCCCACGTATTCCCTGCGTGTCGTAGAAGGCGACTAAAAGGGAAGGGAGCGGATGGCTGGAAATCCTCCCCTCTCATTTTTTTTTAATTTTCCAAAAGAAGGAACAGAGAAGGGGGCCAGGTGAGGGTATTCCCTCAAAGGCCCAGTCCTCTGTTCTTAACGCTACCTCGCTATCGTGGGAAATGGCGAATAGTATGAAAAAAAAAATGTATATATATGTATACATTGAAATGTATAGGTATGTATATGTGTGGGTGTGGATGTGTATGTATGTACATGTGTGTTTGGCCATTTTTTCGTCTGTTTCATTGTGCTACCTCGCTAACGCGGGAGAGAGTGACAAAGTATAATAAATAGAAAAATAAATAATTCATACTTGCTGCCTTTATTCATTTCCCATTGCCACCCCACCACACATGAAATGACCCCCCCCCCCCCCCCCTCCCCTTGCGTGCGCGAGGTAGCGCTAGGAAAAGACAACAAGGCCACATTAGTTCATAGTCTCTAGCTGTCATGTGTAATGCACCGAAACCACGGCTCCCTTTCCACATCCACAAATAGAAAGTAAAGTTTTTTGTGCAAGTAAAGTTGAGAGTAAATGAGTCTTATTACGATTAAGAATGTGCAGTGTAGTTTAACTGGTTGTTTTAAACACTTAAAGGATACATGGAAATGAGGAATACTAGCAGAGAAATTTTGTGAAATTATATGAATTTGGAATGAAGGTATGGAGACTGACGGGCTGAAAAACATTTATAGTGACATGAAATTCTAAAAGGTGTTAGATTTAACAACAAAGATTGTGTATGGAATGTTGTTTGGAGTTAAACAATATATATCTTGAATCTCAGTCTTCCCACTTATCTCCAGTATGCATTCTGTAAGGGAAAATCCACAGATATTCTTTGCTATCTTACTAAAGTCTGTTCATCATTCCAGAAAGATTCTGGGGAATCTTATATAGCCATTCTTGATATATCCAGACCTTTTGACAGGGTGTGACATCAAGGTCTCGACTCCAAGCTCCCTTCTTTTAGCTTTCCTCTCTCACTTTGCTCCCTCATTTCTAGCTTCCTCTCTGGCTGATTTATCTCCTTTTCCCCCTTTCTCCAACACATTGGAGTTCCCAGTGTTCTGTCTTGTCTCATACACTTTCGTTTATTAACAGTTCCCTTTCATTTGCAGGTAAGGAAATGCACTCATATGCCAATGACTCAACACTACGTTCCTCCTCATCCTGTAATTCTGCTCCTACTTCTCTCTCTTGATCTGGACCTTATTTCGACAACTTTCTCTGTTAACTTGGACTGGATATCTCAGTGGGTTAGAAGAAATCTGGTTAAGTTTAATGCCTCCAAGACCCAGTTTCTGCCCAACTCTGTCAAAAATTCCTCAACTTTCCTCTCCCCTTTGACCGTTCTGTAACTCCAACTCTTAACTCAGATGAACATACTTGCTATTACTGTAACAACCATGCTTTCTTTTTCTTGGGAACCTCTCAGTGTGGAAATAGTGAAGTCTGCCTTTAAGAAACTGGGAGTTCTGTTTAGATGTTGAAATTTCTTTTCTTCCTAACAGCTACTCAGTTTATGCATGGGATTGATCTGTCCATGGAGTATCATCCTCACATTTGGGTTGGTTCTCACTCTAGAGCTGTACTTGACAGAGTTGAATCAAAAGGGGTTTGAAGTATAAACTCCCTAAGACTAACTTCAAAACTAGACCCGCTTGCCCTTTACAGTCATGCTGGTTCACTTTCACACTTCTTTAGGTATTAATTTGTATTTGCTTTTGAGAACTGGCTGCTTAAAGAATGTGTGGAAAGAGAGAACATTATCTCGTAGTGAGAAAATGGGTATATTAAAGGAATAGTGGTTACAACAATATTATATGGCTGCGAGGCATGGGCTATAGACATGTTGTACAGAGGAGGGTGGATGTGTTGTAGATGAAGTGTTTGAGGACAATATGTGGTGTGAGGTGGTTTGATTGAGTGAGTACTGAAAGGGTAAGAGAAAAGTGTGGTTGAGAGAGCAGAAGATGGGGTGTTGAAATGGTTTGAACATATGGAGAGAATGAGTGAGGAAAGGTCGACAAAGAGGATATCTATGTCAGAGGTGGAGGGAACAATGAGAAGTTGGAGTCCAAATTGGAGGTGGGAAGATGGAGTGTAAAAGATTTTGACTGAATAGGGCCTGAACATATAGGAGGGTGAGACGCATGCACGGAATAGAGTGAATTGGAATGATGTGGTATGCTGTGGTGGATGTGCTGTCAGTGGACTGAACCAGGGCTTGTGAAGCATCTGGGGTAAACCATGGAAAGGGCTGTAAGGCCGGAATGTGGATAGGGAGATGCATTACACGTGACAGCTAGAGATTGAGTGTGAATGAATGTGGCCTTTTTTTTGTCTGTTTTCCTGGCACTGCCTTGCCTACGCCCACTCTGTGGGACAGGATGGCACTGGGGATGGATGAAGATAAGCGAGTATTGATATGTACATGTGTATACATGTAAATTGCTGTGTATGCGTATGATTGCTATTTCCTCTGGGGCGGGGTAGTAGTAATGGATGAAGGCAAGCAAGTATGAATATACATATGTCTGTGTATGTATGTATATGTGCATGTATGGGCATTTATGTATATACATGTGTCTGTGGGTGGGTTGGGCCATTCTTTTGTCTGATTCCTTGTGCTCCCTCGCTAATACGGGAGACAGTGACTATGTATAATAAGAATATTTTTTTTATTTTTGTACTTTGTCGCTGTTTCCCGTGTTAGTGAGGTAGCACAAGGAAACGGATGAAAGAATGGCCCAACCCACCCCCATACACATGTATATACTTAAACGCCCACCCACGCACATATATATACCTATACATTTCAATGTATACATACATATACATACACAGACATATACATATATACACATGTACATATTCATACTTGCTGCCTTCATCCATTCCCATTGCCACCCCACCACACATGAAATGGCACCCCCCTTCCCCCGCGTTTGCGAGAGGTAGCGCTAGGAAAAGACAACAAAGGCTACATTCGTTCACACTCAGTCTAGAGCTGTCATGTGTAATGCATCAAAACCACAGCTCCCTTTCCACATCCAGGCCCCACAAAACTTTTCATGGTTTACCCCAAACGCTTCACATGCCCTGGTTCAATCCATTGACAGCACGTTGACCCTGGTATACCACATCGTTCCAATTCACTCTATTCCTTGCATGCCTTTCACTCTCCTGTATGTTCAGGCCCTGATCGCTCAAAATCTTTTTCACTCCATCCTCCCACCACCAATTGGGTCTCCCACTTCTCATTCCCTCTACCTTTGACACATATATCCTCTTTGTCAATCTTTCCTCACTCATTCTTTCCATGTGACCAAACCATTTCAATACACCCTCTTCTGCTCTCTCAACCACACTCCTTTTATTACCACACATCTCTCTCACCCTTTCATTACTTACTTGATAAAACCACATCACGCCACATTTTTTTTTTTTTTTTTATACTTTGTCGCTGTCTCCCGCGTTTGCGAGGTAGCGCAAGGAAACAGACGAAAGAAATGGCCCAACCCCCCCCCATACACATGTACATACACACGTCCACACACGCAAATATACATACCTACACAGCTTTCCATGGTTTACCCCGGACGCTTCACATGCCTTGATTCAATCCACTGACAGCACGTCAACCCCTGTATACCACATCACTCCAATTCGCTCTATTTCTTGCCCTCCTTTCACCCTCCTGCATGTTCAGGCCCCGGTCACACAAAATCCTTTTCACTCCATCTTTCCACCTCCAATTTGGTCTCCCTCTTCTCCTCGTTCCCTCCACCTCCGACACATATATCCTCTTGGTCAATCTTTCCTCACTCATTCTCTCCATGTGCCCAAACCATTTCAAAACACCCTCTTCTGCTCTCTCAACCACGCTCTTTTTATTTCCACACATCTCTCTTACCCTTACGTTACTTACTCGATCAAACCACCTCACACCACACATTGTCCTCAAACATCTCATTTCCAGCACATCCATCCTCCTGCGCACAACTCTATCCATAGCCCACGCCTCGCAACCATACAACATTGTTGGAACCACTATTCCTTCAAACATACCCATTTTTGCTTTCCGGGATAATGTTCTCGACTTCCACACATTTTTCAAGGCTCCCAAAATTTTCGCCCCCTCCCCCACCCTATGATCCACTTCCGCTTCCATGGTTCCATCCGCTGACAGATCCACTCCCAGATATCTAAAACACTTCACTTCCTCCAGTTTTTCTCCATTCAAACTCACCTCCCAATTGACTTGACCCTCAACCCTACTGTACCTAATAACCTTGCTCTTATTCACATTTACTCTTAACTTTCTTCTTCCACACACTTTACCAAACTCCGTCACCAGCTTCTGCAGTTTCTCACATGAATCCGCCACCAGCGCTGTATCATCAGCGAACAACAACTGACTCACTTCCCAAGCTCTCTCATCCCCAACAGACTTCATACTTGCCCCTCTTTCCAAAACTCTTGCATTTACCTCCCTAACAACCCCATCCATAAACAAATTAAACAACCATGGAGACATCACACACCCCTGCCGCAAACCTACATTCACTGAGAACCAATCACTTTCCTCTCTTCCTACACGTACACATGCCTTACATCCTCGATAAAAACTTTTCACTGCTTCTAACAACTTGCCTCCCACACCATATATTCTTAATACCTTCCACAGAGCATCTCTATCAACTCTATCATATGCCTTCTCCAGATCCATAAATGCTACATACAAATCCATTTGCTTTTCTAAGTATTTCTCACATACATTCTTCAAAGCAAACACCTGATCCACACATCCTCTACCACTTCTGAAACCACACTGCTCTTCCCCAATCTGATGCTCTGTACATGCCTTCACCCTCTCAATCAGTACCCTCCCATATAATTTACCAGGAATACTCAACAAACTTATACCTCTGTAATTTGAGCACTCACTCTTCTCCCCTTTGCCTTTGTACAATGGCACTATGCACGCATTCCGCCAATCCTCAGGCACCTCACCATGAGTCATACATACATTAAATAACCTTACCAACCAGTCAACAATACAGTAACCCCCTTTTTTAATAAATTCCACTGCAATACCATCGAAACCTGCTGCCTTGCCGGCTTTCATCTTCCGCAAAGCTTTTACTACCTCTTCTCTGTTTACCAAATCATTTTCCCTAACCCTCTCACTTTGCACACCACCTCGACCCAAACACCCTATATCTGCCACTCTGTCATCAGACACATTCAACAAACCTTCAAAATACTCATTCCATCTCCTTCTCACATCACCACTACTTGTTATCACCTCCCCATTTACGCCCTTCACTGAAGTTCCCATTTGCTCCCTTGTCTTACGCACCCTATTTACCTCCTTCCAGAACATCTTGTCCTTAAACACCTCATTTTCAACACACCCACCCTTCTCCGCACAACCCTATCCATAGCCCATGCCTCGCAACCATATAACATTGTCGGAACCACTATTCCTTCAAACATACCCATTTTTGCTCTCTCAGAAAAGATTCTCGCCTTCCACACATAATCCAACGCTCCCAGAACGTTCACCCCCTCCCCCACCCTGTGACTCACTTCTGTTTCCATGGTTCCATCCGCTGCCAAGTCCACTCCCAGATATCGAAAAACACTTCACTTCCATCACTTTTTCTCCATTCAAACTTACCTCCCAGTTAACTTGTCCCTCAACCCTACTGTACCTAATAACCTTGCTCTTATTCACATTTACTCTCAGCTTTCTTCTCTCTTACACTTTACCAAACTCAGTCACCAGCTTCTGCAGTTTCTCACCCGATCAGCCACCTGAGCTGTATCATTAACAAACAACTGACTCACTTCGCAAGCCCTCTCATACACAACAGACTGCATACTTGCCCCTCTCTCCAAAACTCTTGCATTTACCTCCCTGACAACCCCATACATAAACAAATTAAGCAACCATGGAGACATTACGCACCCCTGCCGCATACATGTTCACCATTTCCTGCATTAGTGAGGTAGCGTTAAGAACAGAGGACTGAGCCTCAGAGGGAACATCCTCACCCTGATGCTATGTCACATGATTACTTTGTGACCATTAGCAGCTCGAAGTTGGGCCATTTTGATAACTATTTCTTTCCAACCTCCTTGAAGCTTTGGACCTCTTTGTGCTCATGGAATGATTAGGGAGGTCAAGAATCCAGGCTTTGGAAATTGGCTGTTTGAGAAGCATGTGGTATGACTAGATGGAGTTAAGAGAGAAATGAGGGTGTATGTGCTAGCTTTGGTATGGTAGGGAATGAATTGTGGAGTAGTAGAGTGGGTGAAATACTTTTGAGGTGACTTGGGCATGAAAGAATGCAAGGAAAGTGTATGACCCCCTTGCCCTACAATGCAATCTTGGTTCACACTCCCCTCTTCTGTAGGTATTACTTAAGTTTTTGCTCCTGAGAGATGGCTGCTTGTGTGTACACACCACTAGCTAGACCACACGATACTCGGCAAGCTGCTGCATCGCATGATTATTGTTTGGCCATCAGCAACTCATGGGTGGGCCATTTTGATACCTGCTTCTTTCCCTATACACCAAAGCTCTGGAACTTTCTACCCTCTTGTGTCTTTTCCCAATAACTATGACACGGCACATTTCAAATGACAGGATTTTCACTCAAAAATTTGGTATTACTTTCCCTTGTCTTTTCTTTTTCAATTTCATCATTCTCTCTCTTTCAGTTAAGGCCCAGCCTTGATATGGCCTTTTGTTTGTGACTGGAGCCTTCAACATAAAAAGTAGAAAAAAAAAATTATGGTATAATTCAAGAGGTTGGTGTGACAGGAATGTCTCTTGTGACATGGGGAAATAAAGTGGATGAGCACTGGAGGGAGAGGAATGGTGTAAGAATGCATGGAATGGTGTATGTGAGGGAGGCATGTAAGGACAGGGATGAGCAGAGGCTCTTTTTCTGTAGCCACTTCCATGTTGGGACTTCATGGGAGGAATGTATCAAAGATATGGATAGATAATTAGATTCACCGATTTGTAACTTTTTGAATTAGGCAAGAGAATCTGAAGTTTGCCTTTGCAGACATTTAGAAGCCATCATTGATAGTACATGAGTAGAAGTGGCTCAACAACAAACGGTATATGAACGTTATGGCTGTTGCATACATTTAGAGTCTAGCTTTAATTGCATGTGGTTCACAGTGAACATTTCTTTACTGGAAGGAGTGAAATCATAGACTAATAAAAGGAGTACAGCCAGTGAAATAGATATGTAATTTCTTTAATCTTGGTGAAGCAATATAGTAAGAAAATAAGAATGGTCTGTTCACAAAGATTTATTAGTTGTACCATGTGTTACTTTGATTTTTCTTAACTGATGAGCAGGCTGTGAGTAACCTTGAAAACATCATGTTTGGAAAAGGGTTCCAAGCCCGTGTGATTCCTGAGGTAGTGCTCTGTATGATTCTTGCCTGCTCTGCTGCTGGTATGGTACACAGAGTCTCTGTTACAGTTTGGTGAGTTTTGATATATATTTATATTTTGCCAACATAGCTATTATAACATGTATGATTATTTATTAACTTTAGAGGGAAATAATTAACCCACATTTGGGAAGAAAGAATACTATCCACATGTCTGCCTGTTGAAGTAACTAAGAGGGGTTTGAAATTCTTCCCTCTTGCATTATCATTTTCCAAAGTAAGGAAAAGGAGGAGGAGCTGTCTTAGGATTTTTCCTTAAAGGGTCAGTCATGTATTCTTTATGATACCATGCTAAAATAAGAATAGGTAAACAAGTATGAAGGAAAGGAAGTTTGATTATGGAAAATTTTATATATACCTCTACCCCAGAATTCTCTTTTATGGGACTTGTACATCTCCCAGAAAGCCAGCTGTACCCACTAGGTGGGACCTTAGGTCAAAAGGTCAGGTGATATGTGCTTGTCTTTATAGGGTGAGTGCTGGGCAAAGAAGGAGTATGCATTCAGTATTTTCTATGGATAATGCATTTTGGGCTTGAAGGTTATTGTGGTATGTTGAAGTACTGTTTGAAACATTGAAGAGATTATTGTGCTCAGAGCACAAAGCAAAAAGTGTGACTTTTAGATGTCTGAGGAGTATAGTTTCAGGTGGATGTATGTCTGATGGAGTGGAGTTAAAGATTAGGTTGGGTTTATTGTTTAGTATTTATTGAGTCTTTACGCTGTGACATTTTTCCAGTGTTGTGCTTCATGGGAATTGGTGAGTATAGGTTGCTAAAGTGTAAGGCACGGGAAGGCCTCTTATTTCTCTGTGGAGGTTGATGGATATTTATAAAGTAGCTTAGGTGGGCATGCCAAGAACTTTAGCAGCATGATCATTACATTGATGAACTTGAAAACAACTCGGAATGTCAAACTTACCTCCAAGCTGATGCTCTTTTTTGCTCTTTTTCTTTGTACAAGGATGACACACCAAGACACACTCTACATATTATTGTAAAGGGTTATATTCAACATTACATCTAAAGAATGTGGGTTATATGACAACTGTAAGTTAACTGTGTTGACGAACTGCCTTGGTGAATGCTACACATTCTAGCAAGTGATCTTTAATGAGCAACCATCTGTTGTTGCTGCACATATACTTGTTAAATTTCTCTCTACAGTCCTCCCAAAGACTAGCTACCTTTTACATGATGGAGGGAATTCTGTGGATTATGCAGTGGAGTCATATTTGTCTCTCTATAGTCCATGAATGAAAAGCCAGTCATTGATTTTGGGGGTTTTATATCTAGGACATTTCATTGTTTGAAAAATTCTCTTTGGAAAAATAGATAAAAAAAATCTCATTTTGGATTTCTCTCATCATGATAGCTAATAGTAGGGCTGTGGTGGTTGCCTCTCCACCTGAAAAGGATAAGATAATTTTTAATGATGGAAGAATCATTAGAGGTAGCCTGTGGATCCAGGAGTGGCATTCTCTTTGGTCCACCCTACACTATAATTAGCTGAGAGACTATTGCATTTCTAGTGCTCTTAACCTAAATAGGCAGTTTTCCAAAGCTTTGCTTAGTTAATTATGGGGGAGCTATCCCAGTGTTTTTGCACTTCATAGGATATGGGGTATTTCTCTGGAGTCAGTCTAAGTAGTCACATTAGTGAAAATGATGGTATAATGTGAAACCTGTGATACAATTTTGTTTCTGAAGGATTTCTTCCAATTTTTTCAATCTGGAAAAAACCCAACAAGTCTGCATCTCCTGGAAATACCACAATTGTGATGCTAAGCTCATCAACAAAGGACCAGACCTGGACCACCGCAACTCCGATTCTTGAACCCTATTTTCCATCTCGGGAATGGGATCCAGAGTGTTGAGATGATGGCATTGAAGCCATTGCAAGTTCTGTTGAGGAATCCTCCCCATGCATAGTTCTTGGATATCGTATTTCCTGGGAAGATTGAGAACCTCTCTATATATGCTATATGACACTATATCTGGCTGTGGAAGACCAGTGAAGATTTGACAGTCAGAATATAAAGTGCTGCATTTGCAGGCAGGAACAGAGTCTCAAGCCAAGAAAATATTAGATCTTGGTGGGGTAGATATTGAAGTATCTGCCAGTTGCTACCTGAACCATATCAAATCTTTAACTGAAAACCCCTTCATTATTGTGAGAGGACACTAAAAAAAGGACATGTCAGCCAAGGAGTTACAGAGGTGCAGTGAACCCTCTAGTGCCAACATCGATGGTTCTCATTTTTGACAGTGGACAATTGCATGATAAGAGTGTGGCAGCATGGTATGCAATGGAAGTTAAAGGTTGTGGCAGCATGGTATGCAATGGAAGTTTAAGATTGTGGCAGCATGGTATGCAATGGATGTTTACATTATATACCATCTCGGAGATTCTACTTCACCTCCTAAAAGTATGGTCACCGATAATCCTGTTACTTGGAGGAAAAGAAGTACACTACTTGTATGTAAATTGAGAAGACCTCATGAGTGTTCCAAAGGCCTGTTTGCCAGCTAAGAAGAAGGGCATCTTGCTTCTCTTGACAAAAGATGCAAATTTTACAAAATGGGAAAAGTTTATGATTAAAACAAAAATAAAGCTTTCTTTCAGTGACACAAGAAAAATTTAATTTTTTAGATTTTCTAGATTCAATTTGCAATGAGAATCCTGCAGTAAATTTCAAATTTTTTTTTTAAAGAAACTTTGCCATAGCAATCTAAAAAACTTTAAGCACATGCAGCAAAGCATGAGCCAATTTTGTCACCTTGGCCTAAGCAAACTCCAAATTCTACACCATAACTACAAAGGAACTGGAATCTCTTGATGAATGCCCAGTTGTAGTTGTTGAGAGCCTCCAACGTTACAGGGGAAACTGACCATATTGAGTTGATACATGAAGGGGAAGATTGAAATTGAGTACTACCACCAATAAAGATTTCAGAGGAGGCTCCTCTTAAAAGAACCTGCTCATATATATACTTCTTATTTCATTTTACCTTTCAGAGTGACATATTCTTTCAATTTTGGATTAATTATTTTTCTAGAAAGCCTTTTTTGTATTCTCATAGATGTACTCCATCCTTTAACACTTCTGTGCATGGCTTTGTACTTGTTGCCCACTAATTATATTTATTTTTTGGAAGGTATAACTTCTCTTTCCCCAACTTTTTTTCTCCACTAACATCAAGTCATCATTCCACTTTGTTGTAGCTTTCTTTCAGCAACCTTGCCACACACTGTCTTGGTAGTGTTCAGTAATGTAGTCTTAAATTGCCTCCACTTCACCTTGCCCTCACCCTGAACTACCTTTGATCATCACAGTTCTTCATCTGACTCATCCATTACCTTTTCTAGCATTCTCTCTCATTTTTTCATTCTTAACTCATATATCACATACAGTAAAAGGCTAACTTGTATTTTACCTCCATGTGATCTGATAAATCCTGTCCCATTTATGTCCTAGACTGCACACGATGTACACAGCCAAATTCTATTCCTTCTTACTGAAAGCAAGACTTACTCATGGTCTTCTCAAAATCCACCTGTGGCTGTATAATATTAGAATTTTTGAAGTATGTATTTATAATATTGATGCCTACTATTCATGCATTCTCTCATATTTGCCTTTTGCATCTGGACCATATACTCACCTGTCACCCTCTGATCTGTTCCCCCATCCATCCATTCAAGATCCCTATTATGTCGTTATCCTCCTGGATCCGCGCCCTTAATTGCTCTCACTTTCTCAGCTGAAGGCATCTTTAAACTCTGTTGTTACTAGCACATGCAACGTTATGGGCATTTCTAGCTTCACATTTGAACTTTCCAACTGTTAATCCTAAAGTTACTTGCTTTCAAAGGATTCATCTTCCATTAGGAACACCACACCTCTAAAATTAATACTTGTATCATCTTGCAGCCAATTCAGAAGCCCTAGTACCTCTTAGCCATGTGTGACAAGACTTGTCATGTTCAGTGTTCCACTTTAAAAGTTTCTACATCTCTTCTTTTACATTCATCACTAATACTTCATGCATCCCACTCACCTATACTAACGTGCATTCTTATTGAATGCATTTCTAAGCATGCCATATTTGCCTGAGGTCGCCTTTACCTACTGTGAGTTACATTCACAGAGCTGTGGCCCCCCAGCTCATAAAAATGATGGAGATGCCCAGCACTGTGAGGTAGATTTACTGTTCTGTTCCTCAGAAAATTGGAAAAAAAAAGAAAAAAAAAAGAACCGCAATGGGGAGGATTTTGTTGAATGCTGTTTTGTTTTTGATATATCGTTAAGACTCTGAATAAACAAAACATTTTCACTTATGTAGTTAATGCTAGTTGGGTATTGGGATTATAGTATTGTAAATAAAAGTTTTGGTTTGTGGATAAACAGATATTTTCTTTGTGTCTGGGTAATTTGTACAATATCTTGTTATGTCGAAGGTTATTTAACATAAATGAACAAGGTAATTTTTGAAGAATGTTCATAAAAGGGCTGCAAGGGAAGGTTAAGCTGCCAATACATTTGCTGTTTACATAGGATGATTAATGTCAAGATCAGGAAAAACTTGGAATACTTGCTGTGAAGATACTGACAATCATGGGAATTATATTGCTGATGTAGGAGGGAAAGCATTAGAATGATTCATTCATTTAAAATCACTCTTAGTACAGTTTCCAGTTCATGTTATATTCAAGAACCTTTAAGCATGAATTTAGGCTAATGATAGGACACTGTTGCATTACCAAGTGTCATCCCAAATACCAAATGGCATCAGATTTTGCTTGCATACAGTGCAGAATTACAAATTGACCAGAAAAGTAAAGATACATTGCTGACTTGGCTTTGATGCAACATACACTATCCACTAGATGGAATTTTAATAGACATGTCTGTAAAGGTGAATGATATAACCATTATATTTTTCAGTTTGCTGTGTTCTTTGGTTGGATTATATTATATCAACAAGATGGGCCAGTCAAGCACAGCTGCACTTGCCCCTTCTGCAGTGAGCTCCAAAAAGAAGAAAGAAAAGTTAACCAATTAAGAATCAATCAGAAATAGATTATTTAGACCTCTTGGGTATTCAAGCTTTCCATGTCCTCATACCATTCCAGTTTACTGCTGTATTATTCAATTTTTTTTTAATAAACTATGAGACATGAAAGAAAAAACCATACTTTTCATTCAGCCGAGTGAATCCTTAAAGTAACTTTTTTATCGTAAAAATATTTAATATGCCATTTTTAGAATAATGCACTTGGCCCATATATGCTTTTTTTCAATGTATGTGGGCTTGAGTTTGGATAATGTAACCATCATTGGTCTGGCAGTGTGGTGGTGCGGCGTTGCCATTGCTGTACAAGAAGCATGTGTATGCATGGTGTGGATTCAGTCTGTAGTCATGGGATACTTTTGTATTTTCTGCTGTAGTGTTTTGCTTCTTGCATCATGCCACCAAAAAAGCATCTTTCACGTTCTCCTGTTACCATTAATAATGATAAGAAGCATAAGGCAGTCACCATTAAGGTTAAGATGGATGTGCTCAAACATTGTTAGAGAGGTGAATGAACAGCTGATATTGAGCATACCCTTGGACTTGCTGAATCTACTTTACGATTTATTTTTGATAATGCAGAGATGATTGAAGGAGTGCCAAGAGTGGAACTTTTATCAGGGTATCTATTTATACCTCTGGTGCCCATTCTCCATGGGAATTCCCTCAAGGAGGTGGCTACAGCAAAAGTGTCTCCATGTCGATCTCCAGTGCCACTTCTTAGT
Organism: Panulirus ornatus; assembly: GCF_036320965.1. Lineage (NCBI taxonomy): Eukaryota > Metazoa > Arthropoda > Malacostraca > Decapoda > Palinuridae > Panulirus > Panulirus ornatus. Next base: position 3,160,095 of record NC_092264.1, read on the forward strand.
GTATCTAAGACCTCTTATTCCCAAGGTTCGATTATGTAGAGAATGAAATGAATGTTGAGCACATGGATCGAACATGAACTTTTTGGTAGTGTGGGGTTATACTCACTTTGTTTTGGTCTGTCTGCCTCAAGCTACCTTGTGGTCAGGTTGTGTACAGAGAATTGACTATATTTATTAAATAATTTTGCGTTAATTACAATTCAAAATGGCATCAAGTGATAGAGGAGTTAAAGCTTGTGAACTGTGTATTGTATTGCTGTATATTTTATTAGAAAATGGACAATGGGTTACATTCTCGATGTAAGAGACTTCTGGCATTAACAGACTTCCCCTTTCCTGATCAATTTGTTGAATCAAGGGTTTACTGTATATACATCCTTAGCACCTTTTCTTCTGATTAATGGAACAATGATAGCTTTCATCCAATCCTTAGGCACAACTTGCTCCTGTGCTAAATTATGTGACATAATAATGCATACACTCCATTGCCTTTTCTCCTCCATTCTTCATCATTTTGGCCATAATCCCATCCACTCTAGGTGCCTCATAGCATCCTTCTTACTTCCCTTCTTGTTGTAGGCTCTTGCACTTGTTTCCTTTTCCTTTCATCCTTCATATCCATGCATGTAACAACTGCTGCCACACCTGCTTCCATATTCATCAATTATTCAAAATACTCTCCATCTTTCACTTCCTCCTCTTGATTCAATAACCCTTACTTCTATCGAGTACATTTCCTTTTTTATATCCACCTCTCCTTTTTACCTCCTTCCATTACAATTTCTTATTTTCCCTATACTTTTCACTCAACTTTCTTCTAAAATCTTCCTTTACTCTTCTTGTACTTTCCTGTCTCAACTTTTATCATTCTGCTCACACATCTTATATTCTTCCCTCCTCCTCTGCTGAACTACCCCTGCTAATTCTAGTATTATTTATATTATTTTGCTTTGTCGCTGTCTCCCGCGTTTGCGAGGTAGCGCAAGGAAACAGACGAAAGAAATGGCCCAACCCACCCCTATACACATGTATATACACACACGTCCACACACGCAAATATACATACCTATACATCTCAATGTACACATATATATACACACACAGACATATACATATATACCCATGCACACAATTCACACTGTCTGCCTTTATTCTTTCCCATCGCCACCTCGCCACACATGGAATACCATCCCCCTCCCCCCTCATGTGTGCGGGGTAGCGCTAGAAAAAGACAACAAAGGCCTCATTCGTTCACACTCAGTCTCTAGCTGTCATGCAATAATGCCCGAAACCACAGCTCCCTTTCCACATCCAGGCCCCACACAGCTTTCCATGGTTTACCCCAGACACTTCACATGCCCTGATTCAATCCACTGACAGCACGTCAACCCCGGTATACCACATCGATCCAATTCACTCTATTCCTTGCCCGCCTTTCACCCTCTTGCATGTTCAGGCCCCGATCACTCAAAATCTTTTTCACTCCATCTTTCCACCTCTAATGTGGTCTCCCACTTCTCCTCGTTCCCTCCACCTCCGACACATATATCTTCTTGGTCAAGCTTTCCTCACTCATTCTCTCCATGTGCCCAAACCATTTCAAAACACCCTCTTCTGCTCTCTCAACCACGCTCTTTTTATTTCCACACATATCTCTTACCCTTACATTACTTACTTGATCAAACCACCTCACACCACACATTGTCCTCAAACATCTCATTTCCAGCACATCCACCCTCCTGCGCACAACTCTATCCATAGCCCACGCCTCGCAACCATACAACATTGTTGGAACCACTATTCCTTCAAACATACCCATTTTTGCTTTCCGAGATAATGTTCTCGACTTCCACACATTCTTCAAGGCTCCCAGGATTTTCGCCCCCTCCCCCACCCCATGATTCACTTCCACTTCCATGGTTCCATCCGCTGCCAGATCCACTCCCAGATATCTAAAACACTTTACTTCCTCCAGTTTTTCTCCATTCAAACTTACCTCCCAATTGACTTGACCCTCAACCCTACTGTACCTAATTACCTTGCTCTTATTCACATTTACTCTTAAATTTCTTCTTTCACACACTTTACCAAACTCAGTCACCAGCTTCTGCAGTTTCTCACATGAATCAGCCACCAGTGCTGTATCATCAGCGAACAACAACTGACTCACTTCCCAAGCTCTCTCATCCACAACAGACTTCATTCTTGCCCCTCTTTCCAAAACTCTTGCATTCACCTCCCTAACAACCCCATCCATAAACAAATTAAACAACCATGGAAACATCACACACCCCTGCCGCAAACCTACATTCACTGAGAACCAATCACTTTCCTCTCTTCCTACACGTACACATGCCTTACATCCTCGATAAAAACTTTTCACTGCTTCTAACAACTTGCCACCCACACCATATATTCTTAATACCTTCCACAGAGCATCTCTATCAACTCTATCATATGCCTTCTCCAGATCCATAAATGCTACATACAAATCCATTTGCTTTTCTAAGTATTTCTCTCATACATTCTTCAAAGCAAACACCTGATCCACACATCCTCTACCACTTCTGAAACCACACTGCTCTTCCCCAATCTGATGCTCTGTACATGCCTTCACCCTCTCAATCAATACCCTCCCATATAATTTACCAGGAATACTCAACAAACTTATACCTCTGTAATTTGAGCACTCACTCTTATCCCCTTTGCCTTTGTACAATGGCACTATGCACGCATTCCGCCAATCCTCAGGCACCTCACCATGAGTCATACATACATTAAATAACCTTACCAACCAGTCAACAATACAGTCACCCGCTTTTTTAATAAATTTCACTGCAATACCATCCAAACCTGATTCTAGTATCTTTAAATATTTTAGACATATCATTCACACACAACTGCACTTCTATCTACACTTTCTTCCACTCTTCTTTCTTACTCCTTGCATTCTTTCTTTGCATGATACCGTAGGTCCAGAGCCTCCTTCCTTCCATGAACATAGTTTCACCATATTCCCTTGTTTATTTCTGACAAATAGATCCTTTTAGTCTTTCTCCTTTTAACATAGGATATGTCTGAGCCATTTCAATTGACTTTAAATCTGTCATACTACACTAATTACCATACTTCACTTTTACATTCATTTACCTGGTAAACCAATCTCATTGTAATGTAAGGCTGCATCTTCTGAGGCTAAAATTTTGAAAATTTTGAGAAAGAAAGGGTACCAGTCCACAGTGCAATGAGGTAATTGCATTGCAGTAATACCAGTGGGAACTTGTAACATTATCTTTATGCTTTCTTACTTTTACCACACTGACAAGCCAATTACTGTTATCTTTCATTATCACAAACAGCTTTGAAGGGACTCGATGACTTGTTGCTTTTATATTAACTAGCATTGCAGTTGTGTAGATAGCTTCATGGGAGAAGTACAAATTCAGTAGATAATATATAAGAATACTACAATACACCGTCCTCAGGCATTTCATATTACACGAATGTCCCCTTTATTTCTTTTGCATTGAAGTCTCAAAACTTGCATCTGTACAACATTGTCTGTACTCATATAAGTGAACATGCCCCTGTTTTTGTAGTAATGTACAATTACTTCTCCTTATCCTTATAAATCAAAAAATTTCACTCCTACAGTATATTGTTCCAACTATACCATGACTCATTCCATGTCAGCCTGATTCTCCACATTTGACACAACATTGTTCAAGTACAAAATTTCAGATCAAGTTGCTTTCTGATCATGAATCTAGTAATTGGACATGTTTCCCTTATGGTCACTGTTTATCATTGCTCGTCTTCCGATTTTTATTATTTCATGACATATGAAGCCATTTTCATATGTCATGTCTCCATGGTTGTTTAATTTGTTTATGGATGGGGTTGTTAGGGAGGTGAATGCAAGAGTTTTGGAAAGAGGGGCAAGTATGAAGTCTGTTGGGGATGAGAGAGCTTGGGAAGTGAGTCAGTTGTTGTTCGCTGATGATACAGCGCTGGTGGCTGATTCATGTGAGAAACTGCTGAAGCTGGTGACTGAGTTTGGTAAAGTGTGTGAAAGAAGAAAGTTAAGAGTAAATGTGAATAAGAGCAAGGTTATTAGGTACAGTAGGGTTGAGGGTCAAGTCAATTGGGAGGTAAGTTTGAATGGAGAAAAACTGGAGGAAGTAAAGTGTTTTAGATATCTGGGAGTGGATCTGGCAGCGGATGGAACCATGGAAGCGGAAGTGAATCATAGGGTGGGGGAGGGGGCGAAAATCCTGGGAGCCTTGAAGAATGTGTGGAAGTCGAGAACATTATCTCGGAAAGCAAAAATGGGTATGTTTGAAGGAATAGTGGTTCCAACAATGTTGTATGGTTGCGAGGCGTGGGCTATGGATAGAGTTGTGCGCAGGAGGATGGATGTGCTGGAAATGAGATGTTTGAGGACAATGTGTGGTGTGAGGTGGTTTGATCGAGTAAGTAACATAAGGGTAAGAGAGATGTGTGGAAATAAAAAGAGCATGGTTGAGAGAGCAGAAGAGGGTGTTTTGAAATGGTTTGGGCCCTTGGAGAGAATGAGTGAGGAAAGATTGACCAAGAGGATATATGTGTCGAAGGTGGAGGGAACGAGGAGAAGTGGGAGACCAAATTGGAGGTGGAAAGGTGGAGTGAAAAAGATTTTGAATGATCGGGGCCTGAACATGCAGGAGGATGAAAGGAGGGCAAGGAATAGAGTGAATTGGATCGATGTGGTATACCGGGGTTGACGTGCTGTCAGTGGATTGAATCAAGGCATGTGAAGCGTCTGGGGTAAACCATGGAAAGCTGTGTAGGTATGTATATTTGCGTGTGTGGACGTATGTATATACATGTGTATGGGGGTGGGTTGGGCCATTTCTTTCGTCTGTTTCCTTGTGCTACCTCGCAAACGTGGGAGACAGCGGCAAAAAAAAAAAAAAAAAAAAAAGCCATTTTCAGATATCATCAGCAGTTCATAACTAGATTTTTTATCATTAGTTAACTTAGATATGCAAAGAGATTGTAACATTTATATATTCTAACTAATTTTGTAGATTGAGTTGATTCATGGGAGATACAATAAAATCTATTTGTTTTATTGGTTTTCAGTAGAACCACTGTTTCGTAGAACTTGTATAGAATAATTAAAAACTACAGAAGCCATTGATACCTCAAAGATGATATTGAAATACTTGTAATTACCTATTCATACTGTACAGGAAGGGAGTTTTACATTAGTCTCATATATTGAACACACTGCATTAACCCTGTCCTTGTCCATTCTTCTATTCATCCATCCACCTCTGTAATACTTCAGAAGAATGTCTACATCCTTGTTTACAAGATTCTTTTGTAATATCATATACTGTCTACTGGTTGCTCTATCCCTACAATGCTTTTAAGTACTGTACACTATCTACTTTGTCATTGTCTTTATAAAAACTTAAAAGGTTGTGATCAGGTAACCTTGCAGTCTTCCCTTTTCCATGGTGGGTAGATTTAAAGCCTCCAGCCTTTTCCTCTACCTTGGATGTCTTTATTCTGGCAATACCTGTGTTGCCCTTTCGTTGACCTTTTTGTTTTTTAATTGTGGGTGACCAAACCTGAAATGCATATTCTAGTATGGCCAGATTTAGGATATGAGCAGCTTGCTTAGTATTTCTTTATCCTTAAACATGAAAGATATTATATTTGCTGCAGAGTTTGGTGGTAGACATTTTGTCTACTTTAATATTCTGTTAATATGGGACTCTGGCGATAGGTTAGAGACTATCGATAGTTAGTGACAGTACAGCTGCAGTGATACAGGAAAGGCTTCAAAGCATGCGAGGTATTTCTCTTATGCTTAGTACAGTAGTCTTTAAATATGAATCTAAAAGCATTTCATTAAAGCACCGCATGCGATTGCAAAAAATGTGTAGTATGTCTTTCCTTGATGGGAAAATACTACACATACATTTTTATACCTCGGATGTTAGTAAATCTTAAAAAAATGATCTGCGTTAGGTGTTAGTGGATCTGGGAATGAATCGTAGTCGATAAATTTGCTTTCGTATATATTTTTCGTACGCTTTTCATTTAGACACCTTGATGGATATATATATATATATATATATATATATATATATATATATATATATATATATATATATATATGCTATTTCATGTAATAAATTGTATTTCCTCAAACACTTCAAAAGTTTATCATGTTTCGTTTCCGATTCTCTCTTGTTTTCGCCCTTGGCCGCAGTGAGGACACGGCACCGCTGCATTTGTGGCCTCACTCACAGACAGCAAGCTGCAATAAGCTCTCCCTCTTCATATATTTAAAGCAACCATTTCAAACATGGGTGACAAGACTGCTTTGGTTCTCTTGGCTGATGGAGCCGAGGAGATGGAAGCTGTCATTACCATTGACACCCTCAGGAGGGGAGGAGTAAGTAGCGTGAACCTTCTCGCACTAGATGACATTGTGCCATTGAAGTGACTTTCAGTTTTTCCATAAATGATCAAAGTTCTACCATGGCGTGTTGGTCGAGTATGGCATAGAAACATATATATTGTTGGAAGGCCTGTCTTCATGGCTGTCTTCGTCGTTAAATCATTAGGGATCATGGACCAAAAATACGTTATGACAAGGGGTGCATCGCTAATTTGTTTTGAAATGAATGCAAAATTATTTTTTGAATGCGATTACTGTGTCTGGTTAGGCTAGATAGGTGTTTTGCAGGTATTACTTATATCAAGTTATATACTTGGTTAATTAAAGACACTGGTAGGTCGATCAATACTAATCTTATTAGCGCTCTGTTTGGTCATGCTGTTAGGAATTATTTTGATGTTATTCTCATGAGTTTAAGAGAATTTACTACGATGCTTTTGTCAGATATCATGATCCTTGCATGCATAGAACAAATAATGTAGGTATACCCAGAGAGAGAGTCTGAAAACAACTTGAAAGAAAGCAGGTAAACGTGCTTGTATAGAATTTAGGTGGTTTCCTTGTCAGATTTTGACATTCTAATCGGATGTATGGTATGAATTCATTTTGGTGATACTGTCATACATCTTACAAGTCTTAGTTACATGACACACTCAAATGCATCATTCAAGTAACTCGCAACATAGAAACATTATATATAATTTGTACTTATGTAGAGGTGCCTAGGTTTAGAATAATGTATAGTTGAGTTGAGAAATGTCCCATGACATATGTGTAGAAGACCTAAACTTATTCATCTATGAAGGAAAATGTTAAGGGTATCTAATATAAACGTACTGTCAGAGACCAAGAGTCCTCATCATGGCAGTTATTTAAGGCTGGGAACAAACAGATTTTGCACCGAGGCTTTGTAGGTTTTTTCATATGGATTTTTAATGTGTGGAGTATTTGAAAGTGTTGCCTTTATACATTAGCTCTTGAATTTGTTGCCACAAGTCCTGGACTGACATTATTTGTGGCTTTGTAGATTTGAAACCTATGAATGTTATCTCTGCTTTTTCACTCATTCATCTCAAAAGCCTAAAAGCCTGGAAAGGACCCAGTGGTCTGGACCCAGTGGTCTGTTGCTGTTTGCTTTTCTATGAAACTCTTTGTAACTTTGCCTGTTTATTAGAATTGAGGGATTCCATTGATCTAGGGCTTTGGAGATCATGGTTCACATAAGCTATCAGTCACTCATCGTAATAGTTATAGTAAGGGTGGTCTGAGATCGACATTGAGCGAGATGATTTTTTTGATATTTATGTTTGTATTGATAGTTGAAGTTACATAGATCATGGAACAAGGTATGAATGATTCATCATCACTGAATGAGTTATATTAATAATCAGGTTTGGCCTAGGTGCTACCTATTAGTGATTGGTGTCAGCCAACTGCATAAGTGAAGAGGCAATTTGCATGGTAGAAACTATTATATTCTAGTGTATTTTATTATTTTTTGCAAAAAATCAAGTCCACCAAAATATTATATTAATGTTGTGGCCCCACTGTCAGGAGACGTTAACTAAGCTGTTTGTAGCATGTATTGCTGTCTTACAACAATGCTACTTCAACAAGTTTTTTATTCTTTGACAAATTAAGGCCTATATTACTTTTTTCTTGCTTGTTTTATTATTCTTATATGTTTCATTTTCTTATAAGTAGTACTTAATGTAAATAGGATGTATATCTATATTTGGGAAACTGATCAGGTGAGAGCACAAGGGGGGAAATGATTATTTATCTTTGATTGCCAATAACTCTTTTCCCATTTATACTAAACATTGTTCTCCCAGCCCGTTTGAACACACCAAAGGCAATATGGATGTTATACATTAATTTTTTTTTTTTTTTTTTTTTAATTTTCCAAAAGAAGGAACAGAGGGGGCCAGGTGAGGATATTCCAAAAAAGGCCCAGTCCTCTGTTCTTAACGCTACCTCGCTAACGCGGGAAATGGCGAATAGTTTGAAAAAAAAAAAAAATTAATTTGGTACGTTTTGGCCAATTTATCGGATCAGCAGTGTGGCTTCCTTAAGGCGAGATCCACTTGTCATACTCTTTCTTATCATACTAATGTTTGTTCATTATCCATGAAAGATTTAAGGAGTCTTGTGTAGTTGCCCTTGACATATCCAAAGCATTTGACAGGGTGTGGCATTAGGGTCTCATTTCTAAGCTCCCCTCTTTTGGCTTCCTTCCCTCACTGCTCTTTTATATCTAGCTTCCTCTCCAGCTGGTCTGTCTCTGTGGTTGTTGATGGATCAGCTCCCCCCTTTTCTCCATCAACAGTGGTGTCCCTCAAGGTTCTGTCTTGTCCCCCACACTTTATCTCTTTTTTTTTTCAACAATTTCCTCTCCTCCACAAATATTCAAATGAATTCTTGTGCTGATGACTCAACACTGCATTCATCCACATCCTTCAATCTTGCTTGTCTCACTCGATCTACATCTCATCTTAACATAGCTTCCTCAATAAACTCAGACTTGGACAGGATGTCTCAGTGGGATTGATGAAATCTAGTTAAGTTTAATGCCTCTGAGACCCAGTTTCTACTCACCTCTCTATTGAAAACTCCTGACAACTCTCATCTCTCCTTAGACAGTTCTGTATTTCCACCTCTTGACTCGAACATACTTGGTATTACTTTGATATCTACTCTTTCTTGGAAACCCAGTACAGGAATAACTTAGTCTACCTCAGTTTAGATGTCAAAACTTCTTTTATTCTGAACAATTGCTCTTTTTATGTTAAAGATTGATTTATCCATGTAGAGTACTACTCTTGCATCTGGGATGGTTCTAGCTCAGCATCCTTACTTGACAGAGTTGAGTCAAAAGTGGTCTGACTTACAAACTGTCACTGGCTAACTTGACCCTCTGGCCTTAGGCTGCGATGTTGGTTCACTTTCCCTCTTCTATAGGAATTTCTTTGTTTTTTGCTCCTGAGAGCTGGCTGCTTGTGTGCTCTCACCACTAGCTAGACCATGCAGTACTCGGCGAGCTGCTGTCATGTGGCCATTAGCAACTTGAGATTGGGACATTTTGATAACTGCTTCTCTTTCTACACATCAAAACTTTAGAACTCTATACCTTCTCATGTGTTTCCCAATAACTATGACCTGGCACATTTGAAAAGAGGTTTTTTTTTTTTACTTCCTCCAAAATTTGTAAATAATGTCTTACCTAATAACTATGACCCTGCACATTTTAAAAGAGCGGTTTCTTTCACTTCTCCCAGAATTTGTAAATACTTTCTAATGTCTTTTCCTTTTCCCTCTCATAATTCTCCATATTTTAATTTATGGCCAGCCTTGATGAGGACTTTTGTCCTTGACTGGAGCCTTGAACTTTAAAAAGAATTGGTGTGTTGTTGTTGTAGTAGTTATCTTTTTTACAGCATTAAGGTGCATGGTGAGGGTTATGATTATCATAGAAAATATGGATTTGATTACTGTTAAAGTAGGTTAAGCATATTTAAAAAATCGACTGGTAAAAAGCCAACCTGAATTCACTCCCTATGCAGCTAATATTTATATTTGAAATATCTCAACATGATAAAAGTAATATTATTACACAGTTGTTTTGCATTGTTCTCTTAAGGTAGGACTGTGGTGATAGGAACAAAGGTGCTTTTAAGTCTTTCTCACACAGATACCTGCAGCTTAAGTTTAATTTCCATATATGAGATGAACTTTAGAGTTTGTGTATGTTTCCTTGGAAGGTGATACACCTCCATGATTTTCATTTCTCACATGACCTGTGCATCATCTTCAAACATACTTATATTGGATTCTGTCCTATTTGGCAAGTCATTCCCATAGAGCAAGAGTTGTAATAGTCCCAGAACCCTCAGCCCATTATAAGATGGCTTCTCTGACATGCATCCTTTGTTTCCTTCTGCTCAGATGATAATCTGCCCATCAGAGTTTCTTCCCCTTACTTCTGTCTGATCTAGTTTCTTAATCAGCCTCCCATGGGATACATTGTCAAGTGCATTGTGGCAGTTCAGATACAAACTGTCCTCACTAAAACCTTGCTGTCTCTCACTAAGGTAATTTCCTATCTGTAGAAAGTCATTTATCTGCTTCCAGTTATGTTTTCTGGAACCTTACAGACCACATCCATCAGTGAGACCAATCTGTATTTCCTTGCATGTTCCCAGTCTCCTTTTTGTATAGATAGGTGTGATGTTTGACCTTTTCCATTACCTTGGCAGTTTACCTGTCTCCAGTGACATCATGAATAGTATTTCAAGGGTTTGTCAAATGTGTCTGTGTGCATCTATAGGACATGTGAAATTTCATCATGATCATGAGCCTTGCAAGGGGCAACACTTTTTAGTATACTTTTTTTAATGTCTTTTCTGTATATCTCAGTGTAATTAAAACCTTCCCACTTTGTCTCACTAATGATAAGGCTATATCTTTTACTGTGAAAGTACTTTGAAACATTATTCAGTTCCTCACATATCCTTATACTAACATTTCTTGCCTCAGAATCCCTTAGCCTGATGAGCTGCTCTTTAACTGACAGTTTACTGCTAATGAATTTATGGAAAAGAATTTTTCCCCAGCTTTGTATGCAGTATTCTTTTCAAAGTTTCTTTGTTCCTCCTTTCTTATCTTGCATTACTTGTTTGCTGCTCTTTTATACCAAGCAAAATTTAGCTCATATCTTTGTCATTGCATATTTTGAAGCTGCTATTGCTTTTTGACTTTTTTTTGTCAATCATTCTTCCCTCTTTCATATCATCCTCCATGTTTGAGGAGGTACACATGTTCCTACTCTGTCATTATAAATCTCCTATTTCTGAAATCTTGGTTTACTGAAGCTCATTACTTTAAAACGAGGATATTGTATGTAATTGTAAAAAGAAAAAAATTGTTCTGTATTGCAGGTGACTGTTACTGCAGCAGGGTTGACTGGTGCTGGCTTAGTACATTGCAGTAGAGATGTGGTTATCCAGCCAGATGCTGCTCTTGATGATGCTAAAACAAAAGGCCCTTATGATGCTGTAGTTCTCCCCGGAGGGCTTAAGGGAGCTGAAAGCCTGGGAAAGGTTTGTACGACCATTGACATGAGTTGTCAGTGTTGAAAAAAAAATCTCAGGGAGTAGATATACTAAATGTTTTCAAGAATTTGAAAATGATATGAAGAGATGAGCTGCTGATTACTTAGTGTTTAAAATACTTTGTACCTGCTGTATACCATTAATGTTTTTAGTACATATGTATTTACTATTCAGATTATTACAAGAGAACATTGGAAGTTTTCAAATGCACACCACTGTATACTGCATATTTGTTACTTTTGATTTATTACAATACTAGTACCAAGCAAGTTCTTTGAGAAATGAGGAAAGGTAGGAATTTAGATCATCCGAGTTGAGGTTTGCACCTTATGTTTAAAGTACAGTATTTTCAGTTCTCATGGCTGTTGTTTCACCATTTTCATTTGCATCTGAAGACCCCTACTCCTGTATGACTTCATTTTTCACTCTGTTCCCCACCCATCTGTTCGTCATCTATCACAAACAGTCTATCCTATGGATATAAGTCTTTTGTTTCTCTGCCATCTCTCCAGTAGGCATTCGTAACCTCCTTTACTCTGTCATTGCATGACAGTTATCCACTATAGAGTTGGTTCTTACCTCTTACAATTAGACTAGGCAAATGTTAATCTTGAACTGATACATTTACAAAAAAAATGTTCGAAACGGTCATCCTTCTTTAGCATTGCCACAACTTTTATATAAATCATTAGTCTCATTTTGCAGGTCTCATTTCATGCCCTTCTCCATTACATTCCAAGGTCACACTTATATTCAACCTTTTCTCACAAAAGCTTAACATGGCTGTTTTCTCTTTCAAAAAGTACAGACCCTTTTTATGGTTAGGGAATGCATTCCTGGAAAAATGTGCATCCAGCGAATCTTTGCATAGTGAACCAAGTGGCACTGTTCTTTACAAGGGAATATTAGGGTTGTGTTTTAGAGATGATTTGCACATGGAACATTTCCATAAATCTTGTTAAATGTGACCATTACACAGTGGTATTGGTTTCAGCAGATATCTTTAGATGCCTAGTAAAGAGATATTAAAAGAATTGTGCTTTCTTCATGAAACGATAGTTTGACATCAAAGATTAAGAAAAGTACTCTGAAGGCTTGTTGAATACCTTCATGTTTGGCCAGGTCCAGATGTGCTTGATATATGTGGCTTCTACTGATAAGAAATGAGGAGAGGAAGTGTTTTTTCTTTTTTGACTTTCTTTTATCATATGCAGGCACAACATTGGTTGTGAATTATGTGAATTCATTTCGACATTATGCTTATTATGCAGAGGCTAGCACTTGTTGGGAAGATATCTTTTACTTGAACACAGCTTCATACTCAACTCTTATTGCATTCACAGGCTCAATGTAGGTGGTGAATAACATGAATATAGTTATGAACCTTACTTTGCCTTTCTGCCCTAGTAGTCCTTCTTATCCTGAAGAAGCTCCTGCAGCACTCAGGAAGCTGGCTACATCCACCGGTTGGAACTATTGGCCATGAAATGTTGTGATGTTGTTTGCGTCAATATAGTGGCCACAAGCCAGCTTGCGCCAACTTCATTAGCAGGCGCTGTATATATAATTATTATTAGTGCTATTATACTTGAGCACCATTTTCTGTGTTAGTTCCAGGAAAGAATGAATAGGCATCCACTCACACACACTTTTTTGCTGATAACCATGAAGAAAATAAAACATGACAAGTCCCCAAGTGCACTTTTTTCTTGTAAGGGTTATATTGTCAGGGGAGATAATGAATGAGAAAGAAGACTTAGAATAGTCAGCTTGTGTACAAAATAGAGGTGGAGCTAAGATGCCGTTGGTACACAAGTGTTTTCGGTTGTTGTTTAGGTCTGGCACTGTGCCTGTCAAAATTTTATTATGTGAAGTCAGGGAACCATTTACTGATTTTGCTCATAACAAAGCTATCCAGTTTGTATAGACCTTCACTAATATGCATATTACAATTCTTGGTGTATTTAAAAAGAGTAGATTCAATGATATTTCTCTTGGTCAAGGAGTTACAGTTATTAATTGAATTATCAGTACTCCTGTCAATACAGTGGTCATGATTTTTAACAAGGTTAAACAAAGCATTTGATTCTTTTCCTGTTATATGGTATTTATGTTGCTTAAGTGTAACATAGAAATCCTTAACAGTCTCTCTAGTATAAAGCATATTACTTATTTTACAAGGTATTCTGTAAACACAGCCTGCAGAATTTTCTGGGGAGTCTTTAAGATGTTCTTAATAGTATTGTTATTGCTGAAGACTACTAGAATTTAGTCCTAATTATTTCTCTTTCACACCATGTAAATATGATCACATTGCTGGTAGCACCAGATTACTTGTAAATAAGCTGATCACTATAGCCAGGACTTTCTATTGGACTCAGATTTTGTTCTCTCTCTTCTTTTTAGTCCAGAACATCAAGAATACTTCTTTTACATTTGAGCCCATAAATGTAAGTTTATAGATATTCAGTTTTATCTTCTTTTTCCTGAGATTTACATTTTCCCTTTCTGCCATTTCATCTCTTCTTTGATGTCATCATGCTTTATTCCTCACAGTCTTTCAGTGCACTTTTGTCACTGATTGTCTAATTATAACTATTTATTTATTTATTATTTATTTATTTTGCTTTGTCGCTGTCTCGCGCGTTAGTGAGGTAGCGCAAGGAAACAGATGAAAGAAATGGCCCAACCCACCCACATACACATGTATATACATACACGTCCACATACACAAATATACATACCTATACATCTCAATGTATACATATATATATATACACACATACATATACATATATACACATGTACATAATTCATACTATCTGCCTTTATTTATTCCCATCGCCACCCCGCCACACATGGAATAACAACTCCCTCCCCCCTCATGTGTGCGAGGTAGCATTAGGAAAAGACAACAAAGGCCCCATTTCTTCACACTCAGTCTCTAGCTGTCATGTAATAATGCATCGAAACCACAGCTTCCTTTCCATATCCAGGCCCCACAGAACTTTCCATGGTTTACCCCAGACGCTTCACATGCCCTGGTTCAATCCATTGACAGCACGTCAACCCTGGTATACCACATCGTTCCAATTCACTCTATTCCTTGCATGCCTTTTACCCTCCTGCATGTTCAGGCCCCGATCACTCAAAGTCTGTTAATTATAACTATGAACATATTTATTAGATGCAGTGTATTAATTATTTTGATTGGTTTTATAGAGTGCTACTGTGAAGACCATTTTGGATGAGCAGCAGAAAGCTGGCCGAGTGATTGGTGCAATTTGTGCTGGTGAGTTGAAAGGTTACCAGGAAGTTCAAATGCCATGTTTATAGTAGTTTATTCTAATTTGGCTCTTATGACATTTTATTTTATGTGATATAAAGGGAATGACATGTAATTCATATATGAGTTAATGATGATAACGAAAAATTCTTTCAAACTATACTGTACAGTATGTGAAATTTGTCACATCTCTTTTTCACTTACTGTGCTACTTTGAATAAGCAAGCTAGATGCCAATACTTAAGTTTCTCTGTTATATGATCCAGCTGACAAAATTATAAATGAAGTGTTTTGACATGAACTGACATTCAAAGGAAAATGAAAAAGATAGTGTTGTGCATCAAAGTAAAATGGATTGTAAACAAAAAGGAAGTTGCCAGTGTAGGTGACTTTAACTCTCCTGGTATAAACTGTAATATGTAATCAGATGGTAAGAGGGAAATGCTTAAATTAGCTTCTAAATATACTATCCTAGACCATCTAATAAAACCAACCATAGGCAAATATATCCATGACCTTGTCTTTACTACTGAATACTACTTACCAACTTTGCAAGTTGGAAGCTGTGGCAAATATCTCTCAAGACATTGCTGGCATTAGAGTAAAATACAAGATATGAAATTAATGATAAACTTCTGATTTCAGAAGAGCACATTTTGAGAAAGTGTGTAAAATTAGCAATAGTAAGAGGGTAAAACTGATATTTTTATACTGTTCATTGGATGAGATGTGGAGTAGTTCTGAAAACAATATTTCCAAATGAGGGTGAAAATGTACAAAGAAATGTGAAAAAAGTGTAAACTCCAAAGTTGCCTGGATGATTTGGAATATATAAGCAGTTTTCAATCCAGTTAAGAGCTGGAATCACACAATCTTTGATTTTGAGTGATTAGATGATTTAATACTATTTCATGTTTTATTTATTATTGAAAAATGCATCGTATGAAATATATTCTTGACTTACAGCAACCTCTTGAATGTACCAAAGATAATATTAACATGAAGACAAATGTTTGAATCACCAAAGTGCTCTGTGGTGAGTCTGCTTCATTAGGTATAGCATACATATGTTACATTTGAGAAATCAGAGAAAATTGAAAATGCTCGCTGAGTTTTACTTGATTAACTCTAGGAATATGATAGCGAGTCATCCATTGATTAGGTAAATAAAAAAAGATGTTAGTTATCTGGTTGGAATATCAGAATCAGAAGCAGGTGCTTTAAGCACAAATATTATCTTTGCATGGGCTGCCTGTGTAAATCGTTTAAAAAGTATAAGATGTTTGACTTTGGAAGGTGTTGGGCATGCATCCCTATTTTCCCCAAATATTGTTGCATTTGCTATCTGGGGATTCACTGTACATGCATTTTGCAAGGACTCTATCTCCGTGCATAGTGGAGAAAGGTGCATAGTGTAACATTGTATCATAATTAATTTAATTTTTGGTCACTTACAAGAAATGTACGTCATTATTTCTTTCAGCACCAGCTGTTGCTCTTACTGCACATGGGATTGGTGAGGGTAAACGTATGACTTGTTATCCAGCACTCAAGGAGAAATTGTTAGCATCTGGAAAGCACACTTTCCTAGAAGAACGTGTTGTTGTTGATGGTACGTAAAATTTATTAAGGGCCTTTGAAACTTTTGAAAATGTTTTTGTCTATGATCATAAATGGAAAGAACAGTCATTAGTCAAAGGTTCTACTTTATACAGACCATAATTAACAAGATTATAACGAATACCTAGTCGGATAATATATGATTCAATTTTTGAAAGATTTGCAGATTGTAAGTGAATTTAGTGTTATAAATCATGATATTGAATGTAGTTTTAATATGTGGTTGCTTTTTTAATAGTGAGGTAAAGCATGGATTTTGACAAACTGTCTAGATTTACCTACATTACCTTGGTTTATCATATTCCTATTAGTTACCATATTCCATGTTAAAGAGTAACCCAGCTGGAGGCATGGTAAGCTTTCCTTTGATTACTGTGGTCTCCAGTAAGGAGTGACTTGATAAAGTGGTAACCTTAAGAAGGTTATCTCCAACTAAGGTAGTTCATCAGACTGGGAAAGTGGCTGTGGGTAAGGGTTACACTGCCAGTAAACTTAATAACAGTAAATTGATTTACACACTGCAGAGCTTTTATATACATATATCAAGGTTACAGCTGACTTGACTAAAAAAAGATATATTTGATTAATGTCATTACTGTTAGGCTTAGCCTTCATAGATTAGACCCTGTTAGTAACTCATCCAGTGTCACCTACTTAAAGCTGTTTCTTTATTATATTGAGGTGCTGCTGAAGACCATCACAGTGTTGACTTTTGTAGCTGTTTGTAGGGCTTATAATGAACTTAAGAGATTGAAAAGTATCAATTTAGCATATATCTGCCTATTTTCTAAGGAAATATAAGGATTTCAGTGTAACATATATCTATCTATCTTCCACATGAAGAAAACCTTTCCTTTTATGATATGTGTGCTTGCTATATACATGTATTTGCATGAGTGAGAGAACATCAGGAACAGATGAATGAGCCTTAGAGGAGAAATCCTCTCTTGCTCCTTCCTCCTTTCTTTAATTTGGAAATTAATGCAGGGGGGAAGGATTTCCAGCCTGCTTTAGGTTGTCTTGTACAACATGCAAAATGCAAATGCGGGCAGTTTTCTCTCTCTCCTATCCCAGGGATAACTTAGTATGTATCTGGTATTATTATTATGCATTTTACGTGTCAGCTAGAGTGGATGTGAGTGAATGAGGCCATTTCTTATTCTTTTCCAGGCACTACCCCGCTGACAAGGGAAATGGTGAACATGAAAGACTATTTGTAACCCCAGGACCCCTTTTATGTACCTCCTGCAACTTCAAGTTGTACTTCATGCATGGAAATTATTGACTCCTTTGGTGGGAGATAGTCCATGATGAGACTTTACTCATTTTGTGTATGATACAATCTTGCTGTGAACATTTCCACATTTAAAAAGTTGCCTTTGGTGAAGCTGTATCATTAGGAGTACAGTCATGTGAAAGAACTCATTCTCAAAGTGTCTACATTTCCCTGCTACTGGAAGTAGTGCAGCCCTAGGCTTCACTACTCTTCATAGAAACTAGTCTTGGAGTAATTATAAGTAAATTGTAGTTGGTAGGTGGCCACTGACCAGGGAGGTATATTATTGGTACTACCTGCCTAAGTATTGAGAGGTTCAGTGACTGCTATGTAGTGAGTCAGCACTTCAGTGGTTGTCAGATAGCACTACTTTGACCCAGGTCACTATCTTTTTCTGCCTCACCCACACACAGACTGCAAGTATTCTGTCCACAAACACAATCTCTCTCTGTCACGCATAACACTTTTAGGTAATAGTAGTTGGTAACATTAGGTAGTTTCCCCGAAAATTCTGTGTTAGAGTTGCCCTTTGACAGTGGCCTGTTAAAGGTGAGGTACTGTAGGTTAAGAAGTGGCACTGGAATTTAGCAGTTATGGACACTCTTTCTCTGTGTGTCTCTTTAAGAGTTCCCACCGGGAACAGGGACTAAAGATGTAGGTAGATAGATTGTCACTTATCAGGAACAGAGAAAACAGCCAAGTAAGTATTTTCAGTTGAAGGACCAGTTTATTCCTTATGGTACCTTGTTAAGGTAGGAGAAGTACTAGGCATAAAATAATGAGTAAATGAATTTTTGTCTGTTTTATGAAATTTTAAAAATATCTCAATTTTACCTACAGGTCAGCTCATCACATCCCAGGGACCAGGAACAGCATTTGACTTTGGTTTAGCTCTTGTGGAGAAACTGATGGGTGCAGAGAAGAAAGCGGCAGTTGCTAAGGCTATGCTTCTCAACTAGAAATGAATGATGTATACAGCAGTGTACATTAGTTTTGAAATTATCAGTCTGTGGTATGCTGAGTGTTTTGATTGATGAAAAAATAAATGTGTTGATGTGCACACTTGTACTATGTTTTGCCTATATTTTTAATGTGGCTATAAACTGTTCTTGCTATTTTGAAAATTGCTTTCATGTACTTGCAGATCAGCTGATCATACGCCAGGGACTGAGAACAGCTTTTGGTGTTGCTTTAGCTGTTTTTAGAAGCTGATGGGTGCAGAGAACAAAACAACATATGCTTTTCATCTAGAAATGAATGATACATATAAATAAAAAATTGGCTTTGATATGAACATTTGTATTATTATCATTTTAAAGTCATTTTTGTAGTCTAGCTAAAGACTGCTTTTGGTATTGTAGCAAGTAATCAACAATGTAGTTTTGCTGATATGAATCTATCTGTCTGTCTATATCTCTTATGCTTGTTCCTGAAGTGGGTGTCCATGGCAAGTCTCCATAACTGGTAAACTCCACTGCCACTTCTTATCCTCTAGTGTTTTACCTTTAACAGGGAAGAGGGCTACTTCAGAGTAGTTTTTCAGAGGCTCCTACTTAAAATTCCTAACAACTACTACCAACAACCTACTACTTCTGCATAATGTTTATGAGAAATAATGAGCATTTTAGCAGATAACCTTAAGAGTATGTAGGTGAAAAGGACAATTTTGAGATTGACTTTTGTTATGGGATCAAGAAAAATGATAGCTTGGGTTGAAATTTGTGCTTATGGGAAGAATAATGGTACTTGTAGGATGAATGCTAGTGTAAGTGGAAATGCTGAATGATGTGCAGAAGCTAGAATAATTAGTGTGTGTGTGTTTGGGTTACTTACCTACATTTGGAATTTTTCATAACAGGGCTAGCACCTAGCATTCACCACAACTTTTTTGTTGAGTGTTATTTCCTTCCACCACTCTTATATCTTTATGTATGATACTATTTTCTTAGTGGCTACTCCATTGCTGCACTTGTTTGTTTAGGGCTTATCTGGTATTGCTGTCATCCGTCTTTTTTTTTTTTATGGGGTAACTCCTTGTAAATCTTTTAGTTCTGCTATTGAATTGAATAAGCACTCTTGTCTTCTTGCCAGGCATTCACGTATTTCCCTCTGATGCCTATTTACAATATTTCCAGGTGTTACCTTGGATTTAATGATTCTCTTTCAATCTTGTAAAGTTGCTTATTTATTTTTGTTTGATGCCATTTTACAATATTGCCAGGTATTAACTTTGATTTAATGATGCTCTTTCAATGTTGTCAAGCCAGGTGTAACCTTTGATTTAATGATTCTCTTTCAATCTTGTAAAGTTGCTATGTATTTTTGTTTGATGCCATTTTACAATATTTCCAGATGTTAACTTTGATTTAATGATGCTCTTTCAATCTTGGTGTTACCTTTAATTTAATGACTCTCTTTGAATCTTGTAAAGTTGCTTATGTAGTTTTGTTTGATGCCATTTTATAATATTTCCAGGTGTTAACTTTGATTTGATGATGCTCTTTCAATCTTGGTGTTACCTTTAATCAAATGATTCTCTCTTAGTCTTGTAAAATTGCTTATGTAGTTTTGTTTGATGCCATTTTATAACATTTCTGGGTGTTGACTTTGATTTAACGATGCTCTTTCAAATTTGATTTTACCTTTAATTTAATGACTCTCTTTCAATCTTGTAAAGTTGCTTATGTAGTTTGTTTGATGCCATTTTATAATATTTCCAGGTGTTAACTTTGATTTAATGATGCTCTTTCAGTCTTGGTGTTACCTTTAATTTAATGATCCTCTTTCAGTCTTGTCAATTTGCTTATGTAATTTTGTTTGATGCCATTTTACAAATTTCCGGGTGTTAACTTTGATTTAATGATGCTCTTTCAATCTTGGCAAGCCAGGTGTTACCTTTAATTTAATGATTCTCTTTCAGTGTTGTCAAGTTGCTTATATATTTTTGTTTGATGCCATTTCACAATATGTCCTGGTGTTACCTTTACTTTAAGGATTCTCTTTCAATCTTGTAGAGTTGCTCTCAGGTGTAATCTTTCTCTTTATTTGCTATTTCCTGCATTAGCAAGGAAGTGCCAGGAACAGATGAAGAAAAGTTGCATCTGGTTAGATCCATTCTGTAGCATTAATGTGTAATGTACCAAAACTACAGCTCCCTATCTTCAGTCAGGCCCCATAGGCCTTTCCATGGTTTATCTTGGATGCTTCACATCCCTTGGTTCAGTCCATTGACAGCACGTTGATCCATGTATACTTCATTGTTCCAATTGATCGCCATTTCCCGAGATAGTGCCAGGAAACAGACAAAGAAAGACAGTTGAGAGGATGAAGGCTTTTGCAGAGCATCAGATTGGGGAAGAGCAGTGTGGTTTCAGAAGTGTTAGAGGATGTGTGGATCAGGTGTTTGCTTTGAAGAATGTAAGTGAGAAATACTTAGAAAAACAGATGGATTTGTATGTAGCATTTATGGATCTGGAAAAGGCATATGATAGGGTGGATAGAGATGCTTTGTGGAAGGTTTTAAGAGTATATGGTGTGGGAAGTAAGTTGCTAGAAGCAGTGAAAAGTTGTTACCAAGGATGTAAGGCATGTGTACGAGTAGGAAGAGAGGAAAGTGATTGGTTCTCAGTGAGTGTTGATTTGTGGCAAGGGTGTACGATGTCTCCATGGTCGTTTAATTTGTTTATGGATGGGGTTGTGAGGGAGGTGAATGCAAGAGTTTTGGAGAGAGGGGCAAGTATGCAGTCTTGTGGATGAGAGGGTCTGGGAAGTATCAGTTGTTGTTCACTGTTGATACAGCACTGTTGGCTGATTTGGTGAGCAACTGCAGAAGTTGGTGAATGAGTTTGGGAAAGTGTGTGAAAGAAAGTTAAGACTAAGTGTGAATAGGAGCAAGGTTATTAGGTTCAGTAGGGTTGAGGGACAAGATAATTTGGATGTAAGTTTGAATGGAGAAAAACTGGAGGAAGTGAAGTGTTTTAGACTTAGTAATGGAAGGATCCATGGAAGCAGAAGTGAGTCACAGGGTGGGGGAGGAGGTGAAAGTTCTGGGAGTGTTAAGGAATGTGTGGAAAGCAAGAATGTTATCTCGGAGAGCAAAAATGGGTATCTTCGAAGGAATAGTAGTTCCAGCAATGTTATATGGTTGTGAGGCATGGGCTATAGATAGGGTTGTGCGGAGGAGGGTGGATATGTTGGAAATGAAATGTTTGAGGACAATATGTGGTGTGAGGTGGTTTGATCGAGTAAGTAGTGAAAGGATAAGAGATATGTGTGGTAATAAAAAAGAGTGTGGTAGAGAGAGCAGAAGAGGGTGTGTTGAAATGGTTTGGACACATGGAGAGAATAAGTTGGAAAGATTGCAAAGAGGATATATGTGTCAGAGGTGGAGGGAAGAGGGAGAAGCGAGAGACTAAATTGGAGGTGGAAGGATGAAGTGAAAAAATTTTTTAGTGATTGGGGCCTGAACATACAGGAGGGTGAAAGATGTGCAAGGAATAGTGAATTGGAACGATATGGTATACTGGGGTCGATGTGCTGTCAGTGGATTGAACCAGGGCATGTGAAATGTCTGGGGTAAACCATGGAAAGGTCTGCAGGGCCTGGATATGGAAAGGGAGCTGTGGTTTTGGTGCATTACACATGACAGCTAGAGGCTGAGTGTGAACGAATGTGGCCTTTTTTGTCTGTTCCTGGTGCTGCCTCGTTGAAGGGGGTGGGGGAAATGCTATTTTGTGTGTGGTAGGGTGGTGATGGGAATGGATGAAGGCAGCACGTATGGATTTGTACATGTGTATATGTCTGTGTATGTATATGTTGAAATGTATATGTATGTATATGTGCGTGTGTGGGCGTTTAGGTATATACTTGTGTATGTAGGTAGGTTGGGCCATTCCTTGTCTGTTTTCTTGTGCTACCTCGCTAATGCGGGAGACGGCGGTTAAGTGTAATAAATATAATAAAATGAATTAAGATATACACATACATGTCTATACATATTCATACTTGCTTGCCTTCGTCCATTCATGGCACTACCCTATCCCAGTTAATGGCAGAATCTTTGATGAAACCAAGGTAAAATCCAGTGCACATCATCATCAAATACACAGAAGGGTAAATATGGGGTGACTTTTTTTTTGTATCATTGTATTTTTTCATAATCTGTTGAAGTTTTCAGTATGCAGAGGGTGTAGGACCATTTACCCAGTCAACAATTTGCTTATCATACCACAGATAAGCTCCTCGGGGTTCTTTGACATCAGGAGGCAGTAGGGCCAAATAAGATGGAGACACGGCTCCCTCTTCTATAGTTAGGGGTCCCTGTAGTAAAAAAACAAAGTCAGATCATGTATCCTGTAAATTCAGAACTTACAGTTATAAGGTGTATCATGAGTAATTGGATTACGTGTTAATTGACAGGCGTGCGAAAGAGAGACTTTTGGATGTTAATGTGCTGAGAGGTGCAACTGGAGGGATGTCTGATCATTATCTTGTGGAGGCTAAGGTGAAGATTAGTATGGGTTTTCAGAAAAGAGGAGTGAATGTTGGGGTGAAGAAGGTGGTGAGAGTAAGTGAGCTTGGGAAGGAGACCTGTGTGGGGAAGTACCAGGAGAGACTGTGTACAGAATGGAAAAAGGTGAGAACAATGGAAGTAAGGGGAGTGGGGGAGGAATGGGATGTATTTAGGGAATCAGTGATGGATTGCGCAAAAGATGCTTGTGGCATGAGAAGAGTGGGAGGTGGGCTGTTTAGAAAGGGTAGTGAGTGGTGGGATGAAGAAGTAAGAGTATTAGTGAAAGAGAAGAGAGAGGCATTTGGACGATTTTTGCAGGGAAAAAATGCAATTGAGTGGGAGAAGTATAAAAGAAAGAGACAGGAGGTCAAGAGAAAGGTGCAAGAGGTGAAAAAAAGGGCAAATGAGAGTTGGGGTGAGAGACTATCAGTAAATTTTAGGGAGAATAAAAAGATGTTCTGGAAGGAGGTAAATAGGGTGCGTAAGACAAGGGAGCAAATGGGAACTTCAGTGAAGGGCGTAAATGGGGAGGTGATAACAAGTAGCGGTGATGTGAGAAGGAGATGGAATGAGTATTTTGAAGGTTTGTTGAATGTGTCTGATGACAGAGTGGCAGATATAGGGTGTTTTGGTCGAGGTGGTGTGCAAAGTGAGAGGGTTAGGGAAAATGATTTGGTAAACAGAGAAGAGGTAGTAAAAGCTTTGCGGAAGATGAAAGCCGGCAAGGCAGCAGGTTTGGATGGTATCGCAGTGGAATTTATTAAGAAAGGGGGTGACTGTATTGTTGACTGGTTGGTAAGGTTATTTAATGTATGTATGACTCATGGTGAGGTGCCTGAGGATTGGCGGAATGCGTGCATAGTGCCATTGTACAAAGGCAAAGGGGATAAGAGTGAGTGCTCAAATTACAGAGGTATAAGTTTGTTGAGTATTCCTGGTAAATTATATGGGAGGGTATTGATTGAGAGGGTGAAGGCATGTACAGAGCATCAGATTGGGGAAGAGCAGTGCGGTT
This sequence comes from Panulirus ornatus, assembly GCF_036320965.1. Classification (NCBI taxonomy): domain Eukaryota; kingdom Metazoa; phylum Arthropoda; class Malacostraca; order Decapoda; family Palinuridae; genus Panulirus; species Panulirus ornatus. The sequence goes on from NC_092264.1 coordinate 3,184,372, forward strand.
TCAGAAGTGGTAGAGGATGTGTGGATCAGGTGTTTGCTTTGAAGAATGTATGTGAGAAATACTTAGAAAAGCAAATGGATTTGTATGTAGCATTTATGGATCTGGAGAAGGCATATGATAGAGTTGATAGAGATGCTCTGTGGAAGGTATTAAGAATATATGGTGTGGGAGGCAAGTTGTTAGAAGCAGTGAAAAGTTTTTATCGAGGATGTAAGGCATGTGTACGTGTAGGAAGAGAGGAAAGTGATTGGTTCTCAGTGAATGTAGGTTTGCGCCAGGGATGTGTGATGTCTCCATGGTTGTTTAATTTGTTTATGGATGGGGTTGTAAGGGAGGTAAATGCAAGAGTCCTGGAAAGAGGGGCAAGTATGAAGTCTGTTGGGGATGAGAGAGCTTGGGAAGTGAGTCAGTTGTTGTTCGCTGATGATACAGCGCTGGTGGCTGATTCATGTGAGAAACTGCAGAAGCTGGTGACTGAGTTTGGTAAAGTGTGTGGAAGAAGAAAGTTGAGAGTAAATGTGAATAAGAGCAAGGTTATTAGGTACAGTAGGGGTGAGGGTCAAGTCAATTGGGAGGTGAGTTTGAATGGAGAAAAACTGGAGGAAGTGAAGTGTTTTAGATATCTGGGAGTGGATCTGTCAGCGGATGGAACCATGGAAGCGGAAGTGGATCATAGGGTGGGGGAGGGGGCGAAAATTTTGGGAGCCTTGAAAAATGTGTGGAAGTCGAGAACATTATCTCGGAAAGCAAAAATGGGTATGTTTGAGGGAATAGTGGTTCCAACAATGTTGTATGGTTGCGAGGCGTGGGCTATGGATAGAGATGTGCGCAGGAGGATGGATGTACTGGAAATGAGATGTTTGAGGACAATGTGTGGTGTGAGGTGGTTTGATCGAGTAAGTAACGTAAGGGTAAGAGAGATGTGTGGAAATAAAAAGAGCGTGGTTGAGAGAGCAGAAGAGGGTGTTTTGAAATGGTTTGGGCACATGGAGAGAATGAGTGAGGAGAGATTGACCAAGAGGATATATGTGTCGGAGGTGGAGGGAACGAGGAGAAGAGGGAGACCAAATTGGAGGTGGAAAGATGGAGTGAAAAAGATTTTGTGTGATCGGGGCCTGAACATGCAGGAGGGTGAAAGGAGGGCAAGAAATAGAGTGAATTGGAGTCATGTGGTATACAGGGGTTGACGTGCTGTCAGTGGATTGAAGCAAGGCATGTGAAGCGTCTGGGGTAAACCATGGAAAGCTGTGTAGGTATGTATATTTGCGTGTGTGGACGTGTGTATGTACATGTGTATGGGGGGGGGGGCCATTTTCTTTCGTCTGTTTCCTTGCGCTACCTCGCAAACGCGGGAGACAGCGACAAAGTATAAAAAAAAAAAAAAAAAAAAAAATGAGTAATTACCTGTCATCATATAACGTTAAAACATCAAAACCATTAAATTTTCATGAATGATTAATTCAGATTATCTGCCAAATGAACAGCTAAAATAATTACAGTAAAACTTCATGAGGATTTTGCATATTGGTCAGGCTATCAGATGTGATAATGTAACTAACTGCTTCATTTTTTTTTTTTTTTATAAATATTCGCAATTTCCTGCATTAGCGAGGTAGCACCAAGAACAAAGGACTAAACCTTAGAGAGAATATCCTCACTTGGCCCCCTTCTCTGTTTCTTCTATTGAAAATTAAAAAATGGGAGTGGAAGATTTCCAGCCCCCCGCTCCCTCCCCTTTTAGTTGCCTTCTACAACACCCAGGGAATACATGGGAAGTATTCTTTCTCCCATATCTCTAGGGATAACTAACTGCTTCACATATGTGTGAATAAGTTTAAAAAAAGATGGTGAACTTCTGTTAAGGTACAAATGTACACAAGGTGAAAACAGAAGTATGTGAATGGTCACCACTGTCTGTGACATGAAAGATCTGACAATGGATAAGAGCTACTTATAACAGAAAAGACAATAAAACACATATTTCCATTGATAATGGAAGCAAACAAACTTGTCACTTTTTGAAGAAATTACTGCCACCCTGCTTTAAATCTTTTGATTTGTATTTTTTTTTACCTCCCATGAGGACACAAAGAACCTACAAAATTTTGACCCCCCCCAAACTGAGTAAGAGCTGAGAATTTTGACTCTCCCAAATTGAGTAAGAGCCTAGCATATACTTGGCTGTACTAGGGATATGGAAAGACCTTTTAAATATAAGTCTGGATGTACTTTATGAGAATGGATGAACTGTCATTAAGGAAGTTTATTTTGCCATATGAAAGTAATCTTTAATGGATTCAAGTAATGCACACAACAGCATGTCTAGACCTGCATTAAAAGAACATCTCCCAAACTTTTCAAAAAATATGCAATATATTTATTTTTCCTATAGAAAAAAAAAGTCAAAAGCTTGCAAAACAGAAAGATGCAGACCATGTAATGTGAAGAAAAGTAATGCCTCCGCATCTAAATTAAACATGTGATTGGAAAAGGGATACCTAAATTATAAAAGGAAATATAAACAAAATGCATCATTTTTTGAAAGTTACTGCATAATTTGAAAAGATAAGCTGACCTTCCCAGATGTCATGTCTGTATTTACATATCCTGGATGACTGCAGTTCACCAGTATACCAGGACGTGGGTCAGCATCAAAGGCTCGTTGTTGGATACGTGTAAGTGCTGAAACACCCACTTTGCTCACCGCATAGGTGGAGTTGGGCCATCCAGCTTTCTTCCATGTTCCTTCTTTTGCCTTCCTGAAATACAGAAATATAGTAAAAGTACCTGCACAAATAGCCAAGCATAAGAAAATTCCCAGATGGACAGAAAAACTTAAGTGATTCCATCATGTTGAAACAAAAAAAAAAAAAAAAAAAATGTCATGCCAATTCAGTGTTAAAGAGCATATATGTAAATATTATCCCTCTGGATAGGGGAGAAAGAATACTTCCCATGTATTTCCTGCATGTTGTTGAAGGTGACTAAAAGGGATGGGAACAAGGAGCTGGAAATCCTATTTTACTTTACTAAAAGAAGGAACAGAGATGCAGGCCAAGTAAGGGTTATTTCTTATGAGGCTCTGTCATCTGTTCTTGATGCTACCTCACTAAGGCGGGAAATGGTGAATATGTATGAAAAATATATGTATACACATTCTCCTTTTCTCATACTTGATTGCCATTTCCTGCATTAGTGAGGTAGTGTAAAGAACATATGAAGAAAGGCTGCATCTGCTTACATCCATTACTTAGCTAACATGTAATGCACCAGAACACAGCACCCTATCCACAACCAGGCCCCATAGTTGTATTATATTATCCCTGGGGATTGGGGCTGAAAGAATACTTCCCACGTACTCCCTGCATGTCGTAGAAGGCGACTAAAAGGGAAGGGAGCTGGAAATCCTCCCCTCTCGTTTTTTTTTATTTTCCAAAAGAAGGAACAGAGAAGGGGGCCAGGTGAGGATATTCTTTCAAAGGCCCAGTCCTCTGTTCTTAACGCTACCTCGCTAACGCGGGAAATGGCGAATAGTATGAAAGAAAGATATATATATCTACTGTCTATATCAGTGATGCCTTTTCCCTCTGGGAATTCCCATCAGTGGGCTAACTATGGCAAAAGATTCTCCTTTATCCCTCTCCTTACATACCTCCCTTGCATGCACCATTCCAAGCAGTTTTCTACCATTTCTTTCCCTCCATTGCTCTTCCACTCTTATTTCCTCATGTTACATATGGTCTTCCTCTTGCAGCAACCCTTTTTATTGTACTATTACATACTCACTTTGTAAATTCCGTCTTGCATTCGTTCCACAGGCTCAAACCATGAAGTGTCTTGTTTCACTCTACCACTCTACAATTCATTCCCTTTGCATTTCCTGTCATACCACATCTTTCATACATCCCCTCATTTCTTCACTCTTGTTATGCCACATGCCCCTCTCAAACAGCTCATTTCCACAGCCCGGATTCTTGACCTATGTGACTTATTTCATGTCCATGCTTTGGCTGCATAGGTCAGGGTTGGGAGGACTATGCTGTCCTTATATCCTTTCATCACTTCCATACTTACACTTCAACCCTTCATTATTCTTTTTATGGACCCAATGACTTTCCTACCGTATACTGCTTTCTCCCTTATCTCTTCTATATCACCAAACTTGCCCAAGATGGCTCCTGAATACCTAAATTCTCTCTCTTTTTCCAGTCTTTCTTCCCTATATCTATAACACAGTTGAGTACCCTTTCTTCTTTCAATCAGCAGGGTTTTGCTAAGTCTACACTTTCACTTTGTTGTCTTGAAAACACTATACTTTATTTTACTCGCATTTACCTTCAATTGCCAGTCCTTATACACATTATAAAACACACTTGAAACCTGCAGCTCTCAGCAAACACATCATCTGCAAAAAGGCTTGTCACTATCCACCACACCTCACCACTGCATTTCATCCCCTTTTCCTAGTTTTCTTTAATTCTGTCTCCCCCTCTTCTTATCTCCACTTCTGACTTGTATATCCTCTTTGTCAGCCTTTCCTCGCTCATTCTCTCTATATTTTGAAACTATTTCAGCACACCCTTTTGTGCTCTCTCAACCATATTATTCTTATTACCACATCTTTCTCTTTTATCCTACCCTTAACTTATATTATCAACCATTCCTTACCCCATATATTGTCCTAAAAGATTTCACTTCCAACACAAAGCATCTTTCACGCCATTCTTTTTATCTCTTTGGTTTCCCTATTTTCCCTGTTCTCTTAACTTTCATCATATATACTCTTTGCATGCTTCACATTATACCTTGAGTGAAAAGTTACCTTTTGATAGGCTGTATCACTGGGAGTATGGGTGTCATCAAAGACCTTTTCACTCCAAAGGAGTGTAAGTATAGGCAGGTGGAGTCTGGTAACACTTAATTTTAAATGTATTACTTTGGCATCCAGGATTCCCTCTTACAGAAATCCAGTAGGAACAGGCCACATTCACTGGATGGGATCGTGCATCACAAAGCACATTACTGTTGTCTGCGTCTATGCGGGAATAGAATGGGGCAACTGAGCAATAAGTGTTTAGTGTTTTCACTATGGTAGTTATACTGAGGGCATGCAGGGTCACTGGATGGACTGAATTGGTGTTTGTAGTAATGTAGAAATGGGTGAAGTCCACAGCAAAGACTGGAAAATGTGACTAATATTTGTTTGGGAAGTATGGCATAAGATGGATATATGTCTTGTATGGTGTTTAAATCCAAATTTGGAGGAGGGAAGTTTAGTGCTTGTCAGGTTATTTCACTGCATATGTATTTAGTTTGTTATTTTGCTGGGAGTGGGTAATCTGTCAGTAGAGACTGCTGAAATGTGACATGGGTAGATGTTAAAGGACTAAAAATGCCTTTTAAGTAAGCACTAGTTAGTTACAATTAGAAAGTGTAGATAATGGCATCATCCTAGAGAATCTGAAGTTGACTTATATTGCCCACTCCACAAAAAACTACTGATAGCAGTGACATTGCACATTACTGTAATGTTTGAGAGAGTTTTAAGGGGTAATTTGACTGATCATTGAGGAAGCAAACAGTCATCATAACTTAGGATAACTTGACTGCTTGGATACTACATTAACATTGTTAAGGCGCTAGAGAACAAATATGCTATTTTGAATTCATAGACTTTGCAAAAGCATTTTATAAATGTGATGGTGGCTTCACAGCACATAAAATGCTCAAGATGAAATATGGATGTACAGCTTTGTAACTAAAAGATCACAACACATAAATCGACCATTTCCAGTGCCTTTATGTTATAAAGTTGAGTCCCTTAAGGAACTCTACTTGTTCCCTTACTCTTTCTCGTTCTAAAATCTGACATTGAAAGAAACACGTCAGTTTCATACCATCCTCTGCAGATGACACTACAATAAGTATGAAAATCTCATTAGTAATGGACACCTGAGACACTACAATTAGACAAACAGTCTTCCACCAGGCCAGTGAAAACAAAAACCTTTTCAGTAGGTTTAAATTCCAAATCCTGCAGTTTAAGGAAAAAGAATGAATCAGGAGCAGTACAGAATACCAGATGGACAGAGACTCTCAGAGCAAGATTGAACAGTATGAAAGGCTGAATTGACAAAGTCTAAAGATGTTACCTTCAGCAAACATAATTAAGGAACAGTGCTGGTAAACTTTCCAGACATGAGAGGAAACACCAATGATAAAACTCTCCATGGCACTAATATTTTCATGAATAGAATAATGCTGTGTGTTAACATCACTCTACTAGGTGGGGAAGTGAAGGATTAGAATGTTCAGAGATCTTTAATGGCCCACACTGATGATATAAGGGAAGTGATCAACCAGAAATGTCTGAAATCACTGAGGCTGCACTCTCTGGAGAGACTTCATTTATGCTCAGAAAATCTTAGAAGGCATGGATACCACCATGTTCTCAGAGATAACTTCCTTCTAGCACAATAGGCATGAAAGTCCATAAAATACCTGTAAAATCAAATGGTAGATAAAAAAGAAAGAGAAAACACCTTGAACGTCTTGGGCCCAAGGCTGTTCAATGCATAACTTGCATCCATCAAAATTACAATGGGATGCATGGTATAGAAAAATAAGAAGGACCTAGACAAGTATTTACAAAGTGGGCCTGTGGGCCATGGCATCCAACAGCTTGGTTGACGAATAATAAACTTGGTAGCCTGGGCCCATTCTGGGCTGTGAAGGCAGAAAACCCCCAAAGATTACTTCAGGTTTCCCAAAGGTTATGCATGACTATCTTGGTATCTGATGTATGTACCTGAAATATTAACTTAAAGTAACTTTTGAAGCTCTCACTTTAAGACTGCAAACCACTGCTCAAATTTCATTTGCACACAAAGTTTTACCTCTAAATGGAAGGCACAGTACCCCAAAAGTACTTTTCTTTAACTATAATGGATAAACTTCATTTGGCCACATGAAAGCCTTTTCTACTTTAATATTTCTTTTGTCATTTTCCTTCAATGAAGTGTCATATACACATTCTAGAAAATATTAGAAAGACATTGAAATCAATGATTATGACAAAAAAAATTTCTCTTTCCTTATTTCAAACAACAATACATTGATTCTAAAAGAAAAAAATTCAATTCACGTGAACACAGACAAAATATTTTGAGCAACATCATTCTAACATATCACAAATACTAACAATTTTCTGATGAATGTAATTAAATCACTTACTGGACAAACTGATTCATCAGTTCACAAAGTTCATCCTCAGTAAGAGTAGGGGAAGAGAACTTCTGCTTAAGGGCTGATGCAGCAGGTTCATCTCCATTGATTCTTAAGAGATGGCCTGCAGAGCTGGACACTGTTGATACCCTTGCATGAGGCCGGAGCAGGGGGAAAAGTGCTCGACACACTGCCAGTGTGCCAAAAACATTCACCCTGATTGTGTTCTCTGCTTGCTCCCCAAATGGTTCTGTAGCAGCCACCTTTAAAATGAAAACAATCCTTGTAGTTACATTATCAATGAATATATAAGCTTGACAGTACCATCATACAGTAGTATGTGTAATTACCAATTTGTACATATGGGGAGGAAGCTTTCTTTACACTTGTGGGGCTCCATCTCTTAGTCTCAAGTTCCAGTCATACAGGAACTTGAATTACCCAATACTTGAGGTATTCACCCCTTTGTAATTTAGCTTGTTCCAAATGACCAATACTCTACTTTTGATGAGATATTTCCTTTAATCTTTCCTAATGCCTCATCACACAAATGCCTGCTATGCCCTCTAGTTGTTACAATTCTCTATTTCAAAGTTAGGTATGTGTTAAGATCACTGTGATTTCTGTCCTTAACAGTCAGACAAATTTAAGTAATGAAAATAATGTAAATACTGAAACCTACTTCAGTCACATCAAGCAACAGAGATTACAGAACTAAATGAGGAGAGCCTACCTCTTCATCACACAGCATGCATAGACCTTATCTCCTTTCCAGTAGCTAAATATTTTTTCTACTTAATCTATATAGAATAGTATTGAAAGAAAGGGGAAATCAAAGTGAAAAATTAAGATTGCAAGTGACAGGGATGCAGCAAGGAAATTCAGAAACTTTAGAATGGAATAACCTATCCTATTATGTCAAACTTTAAGTACTTTTCACTCCTAGATTTCAACAGTTTGTCCCCTGACAGATGAGAGCCATAACCAGGCCTCAATTTACTGTGTCCCTCCTTATCAATTTGAATTGGGTCATCTTGAATTTCATTTATGAAGTGTCTGACCAAACATGGACTTTATGGGTTGTCATAATCCTAAATACCCATTTATCTCAGTAGCTGAGCACAGTACAGTACACAAAAGCTAATGTCTGGAGAAGCAGGTTGATGAAGGTGGTGGGTTGGGAACCTGGTTTGCTGTTGTGAATGTTAACTAATGGTTTATGAGTAGGTCACCTCATAGATCATGAGTGTGAGTGTTCAGCAGGATGGTGGGTACTTAAACTTCCACAGAGGTTAAAGTTATATGTGTTGGTCAAATTTTTTAGTTGAGGAATGTGTCTGGAGGGGCAGGCAATGAAATGGGCTATTTAGGTTGTAGTAAGTGTTATACTAACCTTATAAGCAATGGCTGCATTGTTGACAAGTACGTCAAGGCCACCATGGGTCTTCTTGATGTAATCAGCAAAAGTGGTAATACTTTCAGCATTATCAATATCAAGTTGGTGGAAACGAGCAGATAAACCCAGCTAGAAATGAATTGATATCAGTATGTTACATTCATCACTACAAGATAACTACAGTAAATCTATGCAATAAGGGATGAGTGTGTAAATTATAACTGAATCTACTTTTATCAACCCTAAACTTAATTGTTTGATGCTACTGATTGTAGCACAAAACTAAAGCTGGAGAAGCCCATGGAGATGGGTGTCCTTGGGGTTATATAACAATATTAGTAATACAATTAATACTAAGAGTAGTACATATATGTTATTCGTATACATCTATCTGTGTATGACAAGATTGTACTTCTGATGATATAGCCTCACCAAAGATGACTTTTCACTCACCAAATATTTTGTTGCACTGAGTTTGCTTCTCATATATGCCATGTAGAGGAGATAAAAAGGGGTCTGGGGTGGTGCATAACATAACAAGGAGGTATATTATGGGTCAACTGTGTTGTACAAATCAATATTACTTTCAGTGCAAGTGCACAAGATAATAATAAGATATCTAAAAAGGTGGTGTTGATCATAGGGGAGGTAGAGATTTCACCATAATGAAATAATACTTTTGGAAGTTCGTGTATATGTTTGGATGTTTGTTAGGCAGATGTTTTTGGTGTATATTGATAATATGTTTGGTAAGGTGTTAATAACACATAAAAATTGGATTACACCTCTCAAGTCTAGTCCCTGCACCTACATATGCACAAGTATCTGACTGAGAGGATCCAGAGAAGAGAAGCCAAGATGGTACCTGAAGTAAGAGAAATGAACTACAGTGAAAAGCTAAGGACTAAAAAGCTGCCAAGGAAGGAGGAAATAAGAAGAAAGGACTGTGGACATAATATACACATTCAAAGTTATAAATCAGCTGGATGATGGTGACAGTGAACAGTACTTTATGAGATACAGTAACAGAGCAACCAGAGGCCATGTTGAGAAGTTGGTTCCTAGAGATTTAACGAAGTACTGGCTTAGTGTAAGGGTAGCGAATGGTTGAAACAGACTAAACATGATGAAAATTGCTCGTAGTTTACAATTTTAATTCTCCTTGATTTACTGAAAGTTCAAGAGATGTGTAAAACTTTCTCCCTGAAGTGTACAAATAGAAAAAACAAGTAAATCAACATACCCACATACCTACAATAACTGCTGAGCATGTTATCAAAAGAATTTGAGTTCAACTTAAGGACTATAAGCTTGACCAAAGGGTAATCACAATAGCTCTGATTTAGACACAAGATATTTAACCTTACCTTACTCAGCTCATCTATGGCAGCAAGACCCCTTCCCTCATCACGAGCAGTTAAGTAAACTAATCCATCAAATTTGGCACTGAGTTCTTTCATGATGCCAAAGCCAATACCTTTATTGCCTCCTGTCACCTGGCAGGAAAATCACATTTATGTATTTTGGAAGGAATAAAGAAAATGTAATATGATTAAAAAGTTTTTCCCTATTGATCCAAATATCACAGTTGTACAAACAGAATCTCCTCAAATATTCTTGGTCACTATAAACTACATATTATGATGGTAAACAGTTACACCACTAACATGACAATATTTAAAGACTACAAAAGATTCCACACTGTAAAACACATCTCATCAATTAAAGTTGCATATTCAAACTGCTTATTACAGAACTCTCTTACATAATGTCCTTTGAGTGTGGAGAGACAGCAAATGCAACACAATCCCTTTATACCACAGATATCAATTCTAGATTTATAGGGTACTAAAGAGAAAGCTCTAAGTAATTTGTATCATATGCATATATGTGGATGCATCTACACTTAAGCAGAACACTAATACTTTATTGCAGTTCAGTTTGCATGTGTATGGAAGAAAGTTCATGCGAGGAAATGTGTGATATACAAGTGAAGAATACTGGGAAGGAGTGGAAGCTGTACATTTTGTTATAAGCACAACATATAGTATGGAGGGAGTTAGCACGAGAGATGCAAGCTGTAGTAACATATACACGGGATGTGAAAGGAAATTAAATATAATGTACAATGGGAATACAAATTATTAAAAGTACTGTTGTTTAATAAGAAAGCACAGCAAAATCATAGCTAAGCCAATGAAACATACTGGATGCTCCAATACAGGTTGTACCTCTCTAATCTGGCACTCTGTGGTTCAGAAACTCCCATGGTCTGGCAAATTTTGAATCTGCCAATAGGGTGGCATTATAGGTCATGCTAATGTGCCAAAATCTGTTTACACTGCAGCTGAGCTAATTAACAGTCTTGCTAATTTCTTATAGCCCTAAAACAAGTGTATAATGCTGAAGAATCTGCCCTGTATTGGTGTTGTACACTACGAAAAACCCTTGCCCAAGATATTTAGGAGCCTCCATCTGGGGTAAGGTTTCCAAAGATAGGTTAACAGTTCATGGCTGCAGCAATGCTGCTGGAACACATAAAACTAGCCGATGGTAATTGGTAAGAGTGTTCACCTGCGGGCCTTTCAAGGGGTCAATTTCTATTTTCAGCATTTTCTGTGGTCCAACAATGGCCAGGTCCCAAGGTTGCCAAATTAAAGAGGTACAACCTGTACCTTTTAAGAAAATGATCTGTGCAATGTACAATGGGAATACAAAATATCAAAAATACAGTTGTGAATGGTAGAGCTGAAACACCGTTGAGCCAGTGAAAGATTAACGATCAAAAACCTTAAAAATAAACATTAATATATGTACTGTATGTGTGGTTTTTAACTACATGCAATATATCAAATCCACTAGCTCCTGTGCAACATGATTACTTGTGTGAAATCTCCTAACACCGGTACTTTCTTCTCTATTGCATATAAAATCACTTTTTCATTCCACCTCTGATTTTCCTTAAACCTTTTCCCAGTTGAACATTCTGTTAAAGATTTCCTTTGTGATATTTTTAATGTTACATCCATTCCACATAATCATATTCTGTTAAGATTTTTTCAATGGTATATATTTATATTTATTTATTTTGCTTTGTTGCTGTCTCCTGCGTTAGCAAGGTAGTGCAAGGAAACGTATGAAAGAATGGCCCAACCCACCCACATATATATATATACTGTACTTCCATTCCATATCATCATATTAGATTTTCATGCATCAGCCAATTCTTTCCTGATTCCATTCCTCACTGTGATCTCAAATTTCACACATCTTTTCTTCTACCAATTATATCTAAAATATGAGCCACACGCTGTCCTGTGTTGTTGCCATTTCACTAAATCAGGCTGTTTTTCTCCATCCAGATTGCTTCTTCAAACTAACATACATTTACCTTCTCTTATTATTTCTTTTGCATTAGTAATAAAGCTACTCCACATTCTTTTCTGTACAACTTTCCAAACTTTATTACTCCAACCATGTACCTTAAGACCTTGCTTCCTTTTTTCTACTCTAAATGAATAAACACCAAGGTTTTCAAATGACCTCAAAGTTTTAATTTGCTGTTATTTGTGTTCACTTAATTTTGCAGTCAGGGTAATTACTTTACTGTGAGTACCTAAAATAATATCCTACTGTTAGAAAGTGCTACCTTGCAATTTTCACCACACTTGCTATTGTTTCAATAATTTTTTTGTCTGCACATTGCTTAATTGTTCATCTTGGGTTTATTTGAAACTTTTTAGCCATTTGTCTCACCTCCTTGTCTCTAAATCTCATCTCAACTACCTTTTTCTTTATTATCTTATTTCTTCTCAATGATTGTTAGTTTAGTTTCTGCAACTTTGAGCAACCAGAGGACATACCATGAAATTAAGTAAGAAAGTCATAAACAGAGATGTAAAGAAATATTTTCATAGTATATGTGAAGTGGATCAATGGAGAAGATTGGTGATATTCTTTCTTATCTTATTAACGTTAGGTCAGTGTGTTTGAGAGAGTCTGAAGAATCCAGTGTCATAACCCTTGAGGTATTGAAGTCTTTTGACTAAGTGTGGGAATGGTCTCCAAAGTTCCCCTTTCTTGGCTGTCTTCCCTCACTCCGCTCTATTGTGTCTGGTCTTTGTGTAATTGATGATGGATAATCCTCTTTCTCTTATCAACAGCCATTTACATTATATATTGAAAAACCGATCTTATATAAATCAGAACATCGAAATTCACACACAATAATGAATGAACACTTTGGTACCAAGGCACACATTTTGATTTAAAGAATTTAAGATGCACTATTACACCATCACTTACCACTGCAACCTTCTGAGCAGCCATGATAATTAAGAGGTCTCTTCAAGTTTGCTGTTTCTCTTCAAATAAGCACCTAGTTGAAATAGAAAACTATCAGTTGTTTATGAAACAAGCATTTTCTTGATCACAGAAATCATTGCCTTTCTTATAAACTGTAAATAACAACTATGTAAAGTTCCACTTTAGGGGCAACACAAATGTGAAATGGTGTTCTTTTAGAAAATTCTTGGTGACGACTTTAGAATGATTTCAGTACTCATAAAAATGAACTGAGGGTTTTGCATTTACTGGACAGAGTATGCACTTTTTGGATTTACTTGTATAGTAAGTTTTTCTGTGTAGATATTTCCTCTATCATTTCCAGAATTTACAATAAATAATGATTGCTCATAATATAAAAGTGCATACTTTACCATAGTTGAGGACATAAATCTCCGGTTATTTAACCTGCAAGAAGCTTTGTAATATTTGTGAGTAACTTGAAGACAGTTCTACATTAGCTAGCAATACAAAGAAGCTTGTTATTGTGATAAATGGTGATGATTTGGGGGAAGAGAGTGGCATTATGCAAGAACTTGATTCCAATTGACACAGTATCTAGGAATGATATTTCACGTATTTGGGAAATTTATGCCAGTCAGCATTCTAAATATAATTATATTTTTCATCCTCACATTTAAATTGGGAACCCATATATTAACTACTTTCAGTAGATATTACTCAGGGTGTCAAACAATTTTTAACTTAGATCTGATCAAGTTCTTACATAGTCTAACATAACTGACCAAAGTGGCAAAAACCTAACTTGGGTATGCCATTTTGGATATTTCAGCTCATATTTTCCCTTTCCTTTCCTAATGTTAATTCTCCCTTTCCTTCCAAGCATTACTCTCCCAGTAAGCATTTCATAAAAGGAAAAAGCTTTCATTTTGGTTAAATATCAGAGAAAAGAAATCACAGGAATATGTAACTTTTGCTGAAAGGGATGAATCTGTGGCAGGAATGAGTTTGTAATAATTTCACTTTTTCTAAGCAGCAATCTTAGATCAGATCAACAAAGGTGGGGACAGTTTTGAAGTTCAAGGAAATTGTGGGTTTAACTATAAAGCTCTTTAAAGAATTACGTGAAAACTTATATATTTCCAGCAGCATTCTTCACAGGTGTTATTAGGAACTCAAAATCAAGACAGTGTTTAAAAGAACTTGGAAATGAACTCCTATTTAAAACATCTTGAAGTGAACCTCTTGAAGTGAACGTGTAAAGAAACAAGTTCCTTAAAACACCGTTTTGTGTGCAGGATAAAATTGAAATTAACCATAAAGTAAACCCATTTATATGGAAAACTTTTAAGTTATTACTTTAACTTTAGATGCTACATTCCAGAAATATTACTGGAAAAAAGAATGAGTTCTCATACTATTCCTGCTGCACTAAGGTCTTATCTTTTAAATTATTTCTCTACAGTATATGTATTATCATTACATTTCCAAGTTAATGAAGTAGATTAGGTATATTCAGCCTTTGTAACATCATTCAAATGCCACCTTAACCCATAATTAATGAATGTTTATTTGATATTTCATTGCCTTTCATGACAGTAAACTATTTTGAGTAATATAAATTTGGTAATGTGATTTGAAGCATTTTTTATCATGAATAAAATGAAGGTGATTATAGAGTGAAGTGCAAGGAAAGTGTGGGGTTACCTAATAAGCAAAATGACTGTAGAAATTAACATATTCCATGAACCTCACCTAGCATTCCCTTGCACCCATAATCTCTAATAAATGTTATAGTTGAAAAAATATGAAGGGCTTACGCCTAAATGTCATTAATAACCCCATGTAGACATTACTGATTGCTATATTATTTTGAATGACTTGAAAAATGAGGTGCGTTTTGGGCGGCAGGATGTTAAATGAGGTTTCGGTAGGTTCTGCTGATTTAATACCAACATTTGGGTAATATTTCACCTGCTTTGGTATTAGCCCAACAAATTCCGAATTTCACAGCCTCTGTAAAACAACTCATTCTGCTTTAATGAGACAAAGTAGGCACAGGTAAAAGAAATCAATGACATTTGTCAGTATTTCTTTGTGTCCTTGAGCCTGAAAAAGAAAAAAGAACAGTGAACCGGTAACGGAGGCTTTTTTCCAAAGATAACCATACATGATCCTTGTAATGCACACTTCCTGTTCATCGATAGACCAAATTAAATATTTAATCCAGTGCGAGAGAGGCTTTGGTCTTTTCTGTACAGCAAACTAGGCTTGTCTAATGGAAATGAAGAGAAAATCGTATATCAAATATAACTCACCAGCCTTTTCGTAGTGGCGTCTCTCCTCCAACAGATACCATACAGTATGATTGGCTGTGACGATGACAATGCAGTTTGAAATGTAAAATACATTTCCTTAGACAATCATTATCAAACCTATTTATAATCCTCAGGGAGATCCGACCTATATGTTTTATTTATCATAATACATTGAAACGGTATTTTCAGTGACTATCTAAATTATTGTGTGAAAGACAACTTTCACAGTGTATGTAGATAAGGTAACCGGATAAACAGAACTGAAAATAAAGATGTTATCGGTTTTGATATTGTTCCTAAATTCGGACATCCATTCCATGTTAGGTTTACTTTGGTGAAATTGTTTTTCCGGCGTCTTTTTTTTTCAAAATTAGAAGACTAGCTTTTTAGGGACTGACGGCTACATGATTTGCTGGATTGTACCTAATCTTCCACAGATATGCATATAGAAATATTCTTTTTATATCTTTTCAACCTACACATTATGATGATCATGAAAACGTTTAATCGCATTTTAAGCATGGGTGTTCTATGCATTGGCTGGCTGTTTTTGGTGACCAAATTCATTCTTTGGCTCGCACATACCTGTCTTAGGAGCTAAGAAAATTGAATCGACCTTTGATAAACCTTTTACGTAAGACCTAAACTAAGAGCATAACCTAACCCTGGCTAGGTCCTCAATTAGGAACGCAACCGTCGTGAGGTTGTGTGAACGTGACCCTTTCGGTTTCGGAACCCAAATCACGAGCCGTTACTCTTTCTGGAGACTCCGTAATATTTATTCATTATTATTTTTCTATTTTGCTTTGTCGCTGTCTCCCGCGTTAGCGAGGTAGCACAAGGAAACAGACGAAAGAATGGCCCAACCCACCCACATACACATGTATATACATGCACGTCCACACGCAAATATACATACCTGTACATCTCAATGTATACATATATATACACACACAGACATATACATATATACACTGTACATAATATACACATGTACACATTATTTTTGTATCCTATTTAGTCTCGAAACATATGTGTATATGTGTATATTATGTACACATGTACATAATATACACATATACACATTATTTTTGTATCCTATTTAGTCTCGAAACACGTAGCGACCACATGCAAAAACGTAAAAGGGAAGGTGTAGTGAACGTACGAAAGAGTCAATGACTTTAAAGTATGATAAGTCATTGTGCCAGGACGCCATTTGGTAAACATGCATGTTTGTAATCCTTTCCAACATATATGTATATATTATAATTCTGAGTTAGTGTTAATGTATTCATAGAAAAAAATAAGACTCAAATAGTATTTCAATGTGCAGAAATGGGGAAAATTAGGTAGAACGTTGAAAATATTGGTTAGGTAGCCTTTGATGAATTTAGAAAAAAAATATCCCGTTTTCTCCAAAGGCCTTCAGGTGCGAAGAGAGAGAACTGAGATTAATGGACAGACTAAACCAATAGTATTGTAAAGGCTTTCCGTTCTTTCAGCATTCTCAAAATGAGCTCGTCTAATCTTTCATAATATTTTAGGTCCAACAGAGCACTGGATCAGATAAACTGCTGTATATCCCCATGACAAATTCCTTTCACATGTATAAGGATGTTCCCTTTATTCTTCTTAACGTGATATTTGTTCTGCAGGGACAGTAGCGACGTACATTGCTCATCTTCACTCTAAAGCGTTCTTGCTTGCCAAAGAAATTGTTCTTGCTCACAGATCATGGCAGTGCCACTCTAACTCCACTTGCTCAGGGATTAGGAAGGCGACGCTTTAAGCTTCACGTGCTCAGGGAGGCGTAGCTCTAAGCTTCTCTCGCTCAGGGATCAGGGAGGCATCGGTCCAAGCCCCTCTTGTTCAGGGATCAGTGAGACGTCGGTGCAAGACACCCGTTGCTCGCTGATCAACAGGGCGTTGCTCCTTACGAATGCAAGAGTTTTTTTTTTCCGCCCTCTTCGTTCACGACAGACGTGTATCCAGGATTTGATCAAGAAGGGGCGAATAACAAACTTTCTAGGGATGTGTGGGAGGGGGGCGAATAATGAACTCTTTAAGACATTAATGAAACGCTTAAAGGAAGAGTGGTATTTGTGAGGACACATTGTATCCACTTAATGGATTTTGAGTTACGTGGATGTTCAATTCATTGACTGATATTTGTAGAATTCTCAGTATTGTACAGACGTAGGATTATCACGACACAGGTGACCAGCTTTGAATGAAAATAGATTTATCGTGTTTAAGAAAAACACAGAACTGTTTATAGCATTGTAATCAAAGAAGCTTTTTTTGCAGATGAAGTAAACTATGCTTTTGTGGGTAGATATTTTTTCATTGTGAACTTATGTCACTGTTTTAGAAACGTGGTAAGACTAATACTCTTTCATTGGTCTCGAGTGTAAATCACAGAAACAGTTAAATAGTTTATTTATTATCATCCCAGGTCCAGTCTCTATGAAAGATTCCTGTTGTTACCCAGGACCTCTTATTCAAGATTCCTGTAGCCCAGGGCTGCGTTACGTCTAGGAGCAGGGAAATGTAGACTCCTTTAGAGTGAGAAGTCTTTGACGAGGCTGTTTAGTGATACAGCCTTGCCCAAGGCGCCTCTTCACTCGCGGTGGAGCATCAAGTAGGCGGAGTCCGTTGACATTGAATGTACATATACATTTACTTTTCATTTCAGGGATGAAAAGAGTTAGAATAATCATACGAATATTATATGAGGGAATTTATTGAGTATTGTATAACTTACGGGAAAGGTGTGGGTGATTGCCTCCGTCGCAACCTTGCTAGGATACGCCCCTGGCACTTAGTTATCACCACCTTTCACGAGAGGATCACCACACGTGATGGTCTTTACAGTTTCCATTCTGTCGTACGAGAGCGCGTGTCCCAGCACTGCTGATGGATATGCTCCTCCGTACATACTGTTCTCAGAGATCCACTAGTGCTGAGAGTCTTCCCAAAAGCTCCCTTAAAACTTTGTGCCCCTCCCTGTCTCATACCTCCCAGATGTAGCCAGAATCAGGATCGATTTTCCAGGGGTTAAGATCATGTTGTCAGAACTCATTTCCCCACCACACAGTTGGGCTCGAACATCGTAATTGTACGGTCACCATCATCACGGATCATTTGAAAGTGAATGTTATCATAACTCGTTATCTATTAACTCTTTCATTGATTTTCTTCCCCATTATACACCATCTGAAGGTACCATTATGAACCAAATGCCTTCAGTTATCCCTTACCTTGAGGGGTAGACTCCATGGACCCTTCTGTGCAATTCATTTCATGGTAGATGATATTCTTTCTTTTCTCTATCCTCATTTGCATTTCATTAACTTGACATGCATTTCACCAGCCTTATATCAGACCAGCTTCGGAGTGTGTCTAGGTCCTCTCGAAAGTGGCTTCAGTAATAGATTTTGGTGTTTCTGAAATTTTTTTTTTGGAAAAGTTGGATAAACTTCTCTCCACGTTCTATGAAGGGTAGCTTTGACCTGCCTTCCTAGTCTCTTGTTCAATAATATATTCACTACTTTTTCAGTTCTGGCTTCTCATTATTTGGCTCAATCTACATCTAATTCTTCTCTCACTTACTCCTACACTTCAGATTTGGACGAGATATTCCAGTTGGGCAGAGATAACCATTGATATTTCACGTTTTCTAAATCTCAGTTCCTTATATTACTTTCCGAAACTTCTCATGACCTACCCATCTTCTTTGACTGTTCTGTAGTGTCACCATTACATCTAAG
Source organism: Panulirus ornatus (assembly GCF_036320965.1). NCBI lineage: Eukaryota > Metazoa > Arthropoda > Malacostraca > Decapoda > Palinuridae > Panulirus > Panulirus ornatus. The sequence goes on from NC_092264.1 coordinate 3,203,385, forward strand.
TTACGTCAGAAACCCTACATTTCACCAACTTTGACTGCCTCTAAGAAACTGAGTGTCTTATTCAATACTGAAAAGTACCATCTTGTATGCTTCTACTCCACCTGATCTGTAAAACGAAGCACTTCCTAATTTGTTTTCTAATTCTTTTGTCCTTTTATTCTCAAACGAAGAGAGAGTCTTATCAAGGACATCTGCTCCTCAAAGAAGGACTAGAGTACTTAAGGGATCGGACCGATAGATTGGGGGTCCGAAAGGCAGATTGAAGATGGTGCAAAGGGGAAAGTGTCTGAGAGGTCGGTGGGTCGAGTATAGTGAGATATGTGTTCTCTGGTCTTCGTGGGAAATAGTGCATAGGATGTTTAGCTAAGCCCTTAAGGGGTGTCAACTTCGGATGCATGCTGATTGGGATTCAGTAAAATCACTAACACTTTGATATTTATTAATTAAACATTTACCCAGTATGTTCATGTCCAAAATAAGATTAATGTAAATATAAATAGTTTCTGTATATTTATCAAAAAGCATGTTTATACATATATAAATATGCACATGTGCACCCCACACATACAAACACATATATATATATATATATATATATATATATATATATATATATATATATATATATATATATATATATATATATATATATATATATTGATACAAGAGGAAAGTGAGGGGCTCCTGAATTTTCGTCAGGTTCAATCATAACCAGTAAAGGTATACAACATCAGTCGAGATATATTTCCAATCGAAACTCTGATAACAGTTCAGCCCATCTGTCGAGTTGCATCTGTCGTGGATGAAAAAAAAAAAAAGAGGCAAAGATGGAGTTTGCCCGGGAACGTCGGTAATAAAAGATTATTGTATATACACACACACACAACCCAATATTGCCTGGAGGTTCGTTTGTTTTCAAAACAGATGAATGTCGTAATATTACTAGATTGGTCTATTGTAACTTTAGATCCATGTAAGATTTGTTATTGTTTAGAGAATTAGACAGCTCTGCTGCTCAGATTTGGGTACATATATGATTTTTCTAAGGCTGCGCTACTGTTTGTAGCAGGAAAAGTATGACTCCTTTGGAGTGAGAGGTTTTTCGATAATGTTGTACTCCTTTTCATCCTTGAAGAAGGGGACTTTTCACTCGCGGCGTAACAGGCCACCACTCTGTGTCTGAATTTACTTGTGTTACTCGGTTTATTCCCGTGAATTTGTATTCTACCGTGGCTTTCATAAGCGAGTGTCAGAGGTGAAAGAAGAAACATTTTGGAGATGTATACATCGCATAACAATTGCCTGTGGCTTTCGAATGAGTAGATCAAGGTTGAAAGCAGACAGACGAGGAGAGAATATTAGGTTACTGTAGCTTTATAGTATTAGCACTGTGTTCCACTTGCTGTATATTTATAGAACTTTTATTTGAGGGTACATTTAAGGGGACATAACAAGTGCTGATGTGATTATTCACCCATGAGGACCTACCTGATCCAAAGGCGCCTACCTTACCCTGCTCCCACTTGGGGCGCAGCCTCAAACTTAAAAGAGCTTCATTAAAGTGTTGACCTTTTCCTCCTGCTTGGAACCCCTCCAACTATCGCCACAGGACCCTCTCACTTCTGCCGTCGCCAAAGTCTTTGAAACTTTCACGTTCCCAGACACTTAGAATTCTACTTCCTTCTTGCTGATCAGCAGTGCGGATTTCTCAGCCAAACTGACGATCTCTCTTATGTGACTCACCTCTGGTCCTCCTCCGTCGATCATGTTGACGATACCTTTGTCGAAGCCACCGGCATCCCCAGAACATTTGACAGGTTGTGGAGTCAGGTCTTTTCTCTCTAAACTCTCTCCCCCTTCCCTGCCTCTCTCTGTTGTTCTGGTGTACACATCTCTCCTCTATGGCCGTTTCATTCCAGTAGCTTTCGATTGAACGACTTCCTCCCCTCCTATCCTATTGTCAGTGATGTTCCTGAGGGATGAGCTTGTGCACATGTCTGCAGAGATCTTGCAACAGACTTTTTCGGTTCAGTGTCTGGAAGTACATGAGGTGGGTAGGTGGAGGGAGGGACCGTGGTAACTGATATGGATGGAGGTGTGGTATGCTCTGGCCACTGAGTGTGCAAGTGTTACAAGAGTCTCTCTCGACTGTGTGAGAAGGAAGCAACGTGGTGTATTGAATCCTGATGTAGAGAGCATTCATGTACATAGCTGAACACAAATGCGTGCTGACGCGCGCGCTCGCACACACACACACACACACACACACACACACACACACACACACACACACGTATTCAAATAATCATACAGTGTACGTATATAAATGCATACACACACCACACACACGCTCCCTTTCTTTTACATACATGTATTGTAATCATACAACTTCAGGACCCCTTTAGTGGGGCTCCTACTGCTTCAGAGTTGCGCTGCAATCAGCAGCAGAGAATTGATGGACTCCTTTTGAAGTGATAAGTTCCACAGCGGGACTAGAACACTGTTGACGATACAGCCTCGCCAAAGGTGACTTTTCACTCACCGTGTAATCCTATGTAGGTGGAATCCGGCAACACTTGTACACGTATTTTTCCCACCTTAGCGAGGTAGCGCCAGGAACAAATGTCTGAGGCTTTCGAGGGGGGATATCCTCGCTTGGCTTCATCTATTCATCCTTTTACAAATCTTATACAGGAGGAGGAAGATTTCTAGCCTCCCCTCGCTTCCATCTCTCTCAGTCATCTTTAATGACACACAAGAAATATAAAGGATCGTTCTCTCTTTTCCTAGGATCTATATGTAGATGAGCACTTAATACGTTAATATTATCACAAGAGAAACAGCTTATCACTACCATCCTCCTTGTAACCTCTGGTGGAAATGACGGATATCTGGTTACCAGAGCAGGCACAGCTCGTGGGTACTGCTGGCACGTTGCTGCTCTTCCCCAGGTGCTGGTCGCTGTACGAGCAAGTCCTCTCCTGCTCACTGGTCGGTTGCGCACTCGGGGCCTCCGATGAGGTTTGAGTTAAGGAACATAAGCAGCTGGGAAGCTTCGTCTCGGACCCTATGTACGAGACTGTTGATGAAGACCTGCTTCGTCTGGGCACTGCTTGGGTCTTCCACTTATCGTCACCCAGGAGGGCAGCGGAAGTGTTGCAGGCCAGGCACATTTCCCTGCCAGTGGACAGGAGGGTGAGCGAATTCTCCTCAAATCCTCTCGGCGGAGGAACTCTTCTGGTCTTGCAGGAGTGCGTTGTGGTGTAGCATGATGTGCCTGGGTGATCTGTGTCACTCGCAGCAGCCGCAGACGCTCTGTTTCTCCTGAGGGAGTAACAGCCTCTATCCCCAGGGCAAGTTCCACCTTCCCGAGTGTAATCGTGAAGGTTATTGACGAATATTTTTGGAGCTCGGGATCTCGGAAGGGAATTGCATTTTCTGTTTATGAGAGACGACTGAATCTTGGTCTCTTTCAGGTGTGGTTCCATTCTTATCCCTGGTCTCACATGGACCCGTTTTTAAGGTCTTGGATGGCGAGCTATACCTGTTGTCTTTTCCCTTCTCCGTTTTGCCGCGTGCGGCAACAGGAGTGCCTAACGTGTCAGATGTATGACGATGGGAGTGGTTGCACTTCTGAGATCGCTGATGGGTTGGGGAGTGCGTGTCTTGCTGCCCAACGAGGCAGTTCAGCAAAGCCGCCACGTCTTGAAACCCTCCGAGGAGACGCACTTCGTCAACGCCATCAACACCTGTGAACGGATTTGAGATGGTTTTTCAGTATCGTTCACCAAGAACATGACGGTACTCAGTTATTGCCACAAAATCTCTAAACTTGTCATGCATGGGCGAGAATGAGAGGCTTTTGCTTCATTCAGTGTCACTCCAGGGTAAGAGAAGAGAATCACGAGAGGACAGATGATGAACATACCTGAACAGCAGGAGGATAGGGAGCCAGGGGAGCTGCCATCACCTTCGTAAGCATAATAGCGAAGGTCATCGAGTGAGGGCAAGTGAGGGCACCCACACCCACTGTCTGGTGCAGTGTCCTTGCTTTTGTCTGGCTTCTTGTCCCTATGCAGTACATCCACACCTGCCAAAACGAGCATTTTTCACGATCATGGTCAAAATCCCCTTCCATCTATACAGAGAAATGAGTTTTGTCTGCTTGAACACCTTTGAACACCGCTCTTCAGTCATCGATACCAGAACTTCTACCATTTGTTTTCCTTAGGTATTGATTAGCGTGTTAGTTACAAGTCGTCATTGGTATCACCCGTCATCATGTCTTAGGTTCTGTGCATAATTATGTGATTGTTACTGACAGCAAAAAAGCCTCTCTCAGTCACTATCAACCATAATACTTGTCATTTACGACCAATAGTCAGCCTCCGGCTGTTGCTCCCAGCCATACAGACTTGTCTCTTTCTACTTTCTAACATCTTCTGTCATATGACACGCTTTTTCCACTTCCTTAGTCACTTCCCTACCTAGCCACAGTCCTCTGTCTTTTGCTAATAACTACTATCCATCACTTGGCTACTGCTACTACTACTACTACTACTACTACTACTACTACTACTACTACTACTACTACTACTACCACCACTACTACTACTTCCAAACATCTTGTCATTTACAACCAAACATAAGTATCGGAGAATGCCAGGCACAACCACCCTGTTAGGTATAGCTAACACCATCGTACTTTTTTATTAATCACAAACAGCTATCACCAATCATCTACACCAAACAAAAATCCTGTGAAATATACGCCATGCTTTCTTTTTCCCACGTAATACCAACCCGTCAGCTGGGTGTCTTTGCCCCACGATGAATGTTGGCGGTCCTTCCCTTCGCCTTTGATCTCGGTGTTGTCGGCGCCTTCGAGGTTAATGCTCTCCAGCTCATGGGAAGTCTTGGTTGCAAGTGTTATATCGTCACCAGCTTTCAGCGATCTCATTTGCCTGTGACGGCGTCGGTACAGGATGTAGACTCCAAGTATTATGACTGAAAGAAAAGCACCGCATTGTATCAGTACGTCCAAAGCTGAAGTGCCCATGCTTCTTTGATGGCAGTGTGTTGTGTGGGGAGAGGAAACATCTGCACAAACAATTTTAAGCATCTAGGAAAGCGCCGAGAACAGGAACAAACAGTTTTGTTTGTGATGTATTGAACAAACCACGTATTTCCGATTATTTTTTGCACAACAAGTCACGTATTCCTGAAATATGTGTACGGAAGCTAGCACGTATTTCTGAAATATCTTAGTTCAGATGTTTTATTTGATACGACAGACTGATTAAGCTTGGGATGATAAGAATGCTGTTCTACCCAAGAGTAATGTTGGAACAAGACGAATTGGATTACCTGAAGAGTCTTCCTCCTTCCCCTCACTTATTCATAAGATTAGTTTATGTTTGGCCAAGTTGAATTAGCTTTGTATCATTACCTAAGCAATCCTAACCTTACTGCTCAGACAACCGTCCTTATTTTCACATACTCTCATTTTCTTAGTGACTTAATAATCAAACCAATATGCACATTTATATGGTATGAATTTCTTACATTGTTGTTATTAGGTTTTCAACATCTAGACATGTTGAGATGTTTTACGATGTTTCATCACATGCTAACTTGCTCTGAATGTTGACTGAAAGTTACACTAGATGTACATTATATGAATAACTCTTATCATACGATTAAAACAAAAAGCAGGTGAAGGAGGTTTGAAATAACTGAGGTGGCTAGATAATCAGCCATTGACTGGATGAGAGCAATTTTTTGGCCACATACCGAGGATGATGATGGACAACACCAGCATAACGACCAGGGCGCTGAAGGAGAGGGTCAGGGATGGGTATCGCTTCGCTGCCACTTCGCAGTGTTCACCTGCAAGGATGTAAGAGTGTGTTGATGACCCGTGTGTGTCAGTGTGCTACATGCACGATGTCACGAAGAAGGGGCACTCATGCATGTCGTTTGTCACGGAGGAAGACACTCATACATGTTAGATGTCTGTCTGTCACCCTTGAACCTGTCGTTTCATGGGTGAATTCTGTCTGTTTTAATTTGATGTCGTTTCATGGGTGAATTCTGTCTGTCTTCATTGAATCTGTCGTTTCATGGGTGAATTCTGTTTGTTTTGATTCAGTCTGTCGTTTCATGGGTGAATGCTGTCTAATCTTCATTGAATCTGTCGTTTCACGGGTGAATTCTGTCTAATCTTCATTGAATCTGTCGTTTCACGGGTGAATTCTGTCTAATCTTCATTGAATCTGTCGTTTCAAGGGTGAATCACAGACGTTATAGCTTCTGCTCACCCATTCACATCCTCGACCCCTGACCAGAAGGTAGAAAGTGAAGTATGAATTTCCCTGATTATACGTGTATTTCCTATTTGACTTTCCCCTATGCTGAATAGAGTTTGAAGGAAAGTTGTTATCTTTGTGAGAGGAAGTGAATGGTGGTCCTTTAGATAGATGACCAGCCACAGGCCCATCATAAGATAGGTTTGCCTTGATATTATCAATTTTGAAAGTTGTGGTGCTTGAGGTGTGGGAGGAGAACCCCTCCTGCCGTCTGTTAGGGAAAGACCCGTTGAATGGCTATGGGGAAACCCAGGGGTAGTCTGTGTGGCTTGGCTGTGGATTTTGTGGTATGTTTTTGTAGCAGTATTCACGTTAGCCGCGCGGGAAATGGTGAATATATGGAGTTACAGGAGAAGTGAAACTGTAACTGTAAGATCACTCACTGTTCACCAGGTAAACTGATGGGAAGGTACGGCAACAAGTGATATAGGCACAAGGAACTCAGGTCACTGTGGAGTTGATTCAGCATGACAGACAAGTCAGGGCCCTAACAGTTCAGCTGGGCTGAATTATTATACATATGAAATCTGATATGCTTGGATCTCCTATGGATATATCTGCATCAGTTCACATACAAGATTATGTCTGCACTTATGTGTATATATATATATATATATATATATATATATATATATATATATATATATATATATATATATATTAGTAAAGATATTCTGAGGCTCAGATTGGTGGTTAGAACAGAGATGTTAATCTCCCTCAGCAAGTCAAAGGAGGGCGCAAATTACACTATTAAGGCGCGTTTACTTGAGTGTGAAAGCCTGTGTTTGCTTAGGGCGCTTAGACGTCTTCTGAGAGTATACACGAGTGAACTGATTGGTGCAGGTCAGTAGACTCAGCACCCATGATTGCCGAGCTCATGTTCACAAGCTGTTGAGGAGTTAAAGACTCCCTTTTTAAGTTGTTTTTGACTTTTATAAGTACAGTAAAGTACAAGTACCAGGTCTTCTCGATGTATTGGTAGTCACAAGGAGAGATGAATTAGACCTACCGGTAAAGGACTTCGAGCACAGGCATATGTAACCTGGTTTCTGGTTGACGCAGGTGCCGTGGTTGAAGCAAGGCGACCAGAGGCACTCATTCACATCCATACAAATGCCAGTCTCCCTCATCAGCGCTGAGCCCTCACCACACCTGTATGGTATAGATGACCGGTAAATACAAGTGGAGGCTTAATTATGCTCAGAGAAGTGGAAGACAAGCTTGTTCTCTCTTAATCACTTCTCATCTCTGGCTTATATACGCCATGTGGGTTATGATAAGCTTACCCGACCTGTTGACGAAAATGGATAAATACTGTTTTCACCCTTCAGTGTCTGATTCATAATGGAAACATCGAAGTTTTTTTATTAAATCTGCTTTGGAGAACATGGAAACTCATACCAAACTAAGAATCATCCTTCATTATACGACGATATGGATCAGTCTGTGAAAAAAAACCCCCAGTTATGCACTTACCAAATAAAGAAATATTTGATGAAGAGTAAAGCAGTGGTAGCTAACAAGACCCTGTCATTACTGATAACTCAGGTTACAAGACACGAGACCGAAGGTTGGACCTCCGACTACCCAAGCTATATAAAGTGAGGTGTTTGCTGTATGCGAACTGACCCACATTCATGTCTTCTCCAGACGTCGATGCAGGTGAGCGGTTCTGAGCAGGTGACGTTGGTGCAGACAGCAGGAGCCAGGCACGAAGCATGCACGTTGGTGAACATGGTCGCCTGTGCCCATATGGACGTGTTTGTGAGAGGAGGCAGCGGCAGACTGACCCCAGACACTCTCAGGTCATCCAGGCACCCTGGTGGTGAATGAGGCAATTTAATGCATACGTGCACACGAAGATTTTACACCATATTACGCAAGACATTCATCACCTCTTCACTTTTCACCAAAGCTCTCTGACTTTCTCGCTTCGCTTACCTCCACGTCCCAGACACTCCTTTCATACAAGAGTCTGCCACCAGAGCTGTGTCATCTTCTTCCTCAACCCCAACATACTGCAGACCCTAACGTATTTCTAAGACCTTTGTCTTTTCATTTCATAGTATTTTTCTATCTTTTCCCCAACGAGCACTTCCAAATTACTCACATTTCCACCCATCTGTCCATTTCCACCAACTTTATTAGTCATCTCACTCCTTTATCAAGTCCCCCTTTTCCTTTGTTCCCAGATGAGCATCGCGCGGGACCTACCGTCGTGGAAGTCATTATGAACGGTGTGGAGACTCACACCCACGTACTCCGGAGAGCCACCCACATGTACCCCTTCGTGCCTGTCGACCATGAGCGGCACAGTCCAGCCCTGGAGTGAGGAGGGTGTGGGTGTAGAGTTGTAGAGAGGCCCGTCTCCCTCGTCCACCAGTAACTCCAGCCATTCTCCGTATCTGGTGGTGGGGTGTTTGGGGAGGGAACTTGAGTTGCTTACGAAATCAGCTGAGATGAAGATGTTTTTTTAAGGTTGTCATTGAATATTCCACTCATATTCTTTCGTTAAGGTCTAGATATGTTTATCAATTTTCTCATGTGTCATATGCCAGTGCTAGGTAGATGAAAGTAGTCTGTTAAGTAGAAATAGAAGAATATAGGAACTAGAAATTGACTTGTAGGTGAAATATTCATTGGATAAAAGTCCAAATGGATGATTTTGCAATATGAAAATACAAACTTCATTTTTAGTATGTTTAAACAGGAATTTTGTGAATAGATTATTTCTTTGTTAACTCTGTAACCGCAGTCATCCACAAACTGGTCCCACACATCTTTCCATGGTCTCCCTCGGCCGCTTCATTGGTAGCACGTCAATCCCTGTACACCACATCGCTCAAACTTACTCTATCCCTTGCACGCCTTACACCCTCTTGCATGTTCAAACCTCAACACTCAAAATCTTATCCACTCCACCCTTACATCTTCAGTTCGGTTCCCCCTTCTCCCTCTGCCATCCACTCCTGACGTACATATCCAATTTGTCAGCCTCTCCTCACTCATCAATTTCATATTTCCAAACCATTTCAGCACATCCCAACCCTGACTAACCAATCAACAACACATTCACTCCTTTTCTGAAGAAATTCACCTGTAATAGCATCCACTCCAGCCACAATACATCTTTCACCACCTACTCTCTTTTCACCAAACCATTTTCCATAACTCTCACCACAAAACTGAAGTTTCACATTATAATGTAGGTACTGGGACTCACATTCCATTATGTAGGTTTTTAGCTCACTTCAATGTCAACATCTTATGATTCGCCAAAAATTGTCCGTATACCTGGAGCTCTTATTACCCACATAACTCTGCCCACAGATTATCCTGTTCAGTTTTCATCTCTATGATCATTTGTACCAATTATCTAACTGTCGCATCTTCCATATCCCTGACACATATAATATACCTAATCATACCTATCAAACACAAGCTCCCACTTGCCTAACACATGAACAATATCATCATTTTATAGAAATCAGTAAATCAACTCATCTTTTAACTCACCAAACATGATAGATCCTAAACACAGTAAATAAGGTTAACTTCCATTATATTTGATCTCGAATCAACTCGTCTCAAGTGCTGCCTCATTCGTGAGGTCATCAAAGAAACATACCATAAACACTGGGTGCCTCCTCCACTCCTCTGGGTATCCACTTCATCGAGAAATGATTCATTTACTTAGTGACATTGTGGCTCCTCACCTGTTGGCTTTGATGCCATGCCACTTGCCGTCGTTTAGATGCGTTCGTGACAGACATAGGTGGCTGTTGGACCGATGGTGAAGCACCAGCTCAACGCACACATGGCCACCAACCAGTTGTAAGGTTAGCTGGTCTCTGCCATGATGAGACGTCACAGACAACAGCTGTCCAGACTCCTCCCATGTTCGAAATCTGCTGGGGAGAAGATAGACATGGAATACGTGTAATTACGTACATGTCACTATTGACATTGTTAAAGAAAGGGATTTCTACACTTGTGAGACCCCATCTCCCCATTTTTTTTCCTGCTATTATGAAATGAATGAGCATGAAAAATGGATTTCCAACCCCATCATAACTAGAAATCTTAACCAGAAGTTTAGGGCACTAATGCTGGGGCAGTTGAAAGCATACCAAGATGTATTTCTTCCCAAATGTCGTGACTTACCGTAACTGGAGTGTGGTGGTGTTTGGTTGTGGGGATGTGGTGAGAGCCATCTTGACGTAGCTGCTTCCAGAGAAGGAGGATGGCCTCGTCTTCTGGTCACACCTGACCCCAGACCATCCAGGGTTACATTCACACACGGGTCCTTCGTTCTCGATACACCTGCATGAATCCGTCTATCGGTTACGTGCTCACTAATGAGGAATACACAGACTATGTATTCTCTGTGGAAAGTATTGATCATAGAGATTAAGCTTTGCATGTCTCGTCTCCATTTGTCTGTCTATCTTGTTTTACTGTCTATATATCTGGCTCGTACAGCATTCTTGATTTGTCAGTCAATCTTTCTGTATGTCTGTCTATTTCTGTCAGTCTGCTGGTCGAATGGTCAAAGTATTTGTGTGTCATTTATTTCTTAGTCTGTTTTTTAAACCTGTTTGATTTCGGTTGTGTGTTAGTCTGTCTGCCTCTTGTTTGTCACTGTTTGTCTTTTGCACCAACTTTTCTCTCAAGATTAAAGAAAAATAGAGATTCAACTCTGAAAAGTTATATAGACAACTCATACAGATAAAAGTATGATTTGATTTATTCTATATACAACTTTACAGTTGTGTTCCTCATTCATGTACAGAAACACTGGCCCTAGTGGTCAACAGATGTGTTCATCATTCATGTACAGGAACAGTGGTGTAGGTGGACGCACACACACAGTACCTTGCATGGCTACTGCAGGGTTTTCCAGCAGTCTGGCAGGGGTCGTGAACTGGGCAGCCAGGGGAGCTGTTATTACTCAGTACTTCCTCCCCGAGGTCACGAAGCTAAAGGGGGAGAAGGATGAGGAGACATTATTCTCGATCATTGATTTCATAGTATGGACACCATAGTGTCATATGCATATCTTCAAGTAGGATGTAAAAAAAAAAAGAATTCGTGCAACTTTTCACGTTAATCCATTTACATATGTTGGTCACACGAAATTGAGAACTGTTCTTTAACAAAAATTGACTTAAACAAATGATGATTTTTGTACAAAATTCATGTATTGCCATTGTAGTATCACTAGCATAACTGTAATATGTTGGGAACAATTCTGTAGCGTTCCAATTTAGTACAATGATGATCATAAGTGGAGTTTATTACACAAAATGTTAATCCTCAGTCAGATGATAAAATTGATGACACACACACACACACACACACACACACACACACACACACACACACACACACACATTGAACACACAGATGTACTGGTGCCGATCAATGATCCTTCATCATCCTCCGCAGTGAAGACATGAAGAAAGTTGAAGCCAGAAAGCAAACAAGTATAGTGTAAGAAATGAAGGACAAGGAGAGAAAAAGGTATATGGCAGTTGATGCCCCAGAGAGAGAGAGAGAGAGAGAGAGAGAGAGAGAGAGAGAGAGAGAGAGAGAGAGAGAGAGAGAGAGAGAGAGAGAGCAGAGTATTGGGAAAAAAGCTTGCCATTGCAACTCCCATGGAGTTTAGAGTACCATGGCTCACATACCTCGCCATTAATCCGTAGGTTGCGTATACAGCCAGTGAAGGAGGTGTGTGTTAGAGGAGCGGGCCAGCCGTGGTCCAGGTGATGAGGTGGGGCGTGTGCCAAGCCTCCCACTTGCAGTGGAGCCGCGACTCTCAAACCTTCCACAGTGGGAGGCAGCGACGCAGCCAAGCGACACTCTCCACCCCTCTCACATGTGTCCACTATCACCTCGGCTTTCTGCAAATTGCTGCTTCATTATTAAAAGTTTTTCCCCCACATTAGAAATCTGAAGGTATGAATTGACAATGATGATTAAACGTAACTCCTCTAGCTCTTGAACTCCAAGTAGAATCATAATGTTTTAGTAGTATCTTAAAGAAGTTGACTTTGCATAAACATTTGGTGTCTTAAAAAAAGATTAATTTTCTGTTCATTTCAAACTCTAAAACCTGGAAATACAACAGCAGTTTGTGGTATAAAGGGCTTTGGGTCCGAACTTCATGTCTACTGAGAGATTTGTTGCATTAATGAATTATTCTAGATTAATATAGTATTTGGTAAGTGTATGAAGTATCATCTTTCCTCAAAAAAGTTAATTTGATTAAACAGTTTGGGATACAGATCTTGATTTGATAATTAATGTACGCTAGGGGTACAGATCTTGATTTAATTTGTTATATGTAATTAATGTACGTTATTTTACAGGAGGATGTATATATATGTCACGCTGTCAGAACCTTTCAAATTTGGAAACCTTGGAGACTTATAATGATTTGTCCAAATTATTTGTCTGTGTTCACATTTAGTTGTATTTTACTTAATTATATACGAAGATGGATTCCTTCATGGTAAAAATGATGTATGCATGTATGTAAAACTTGTATATACACAACTTATATAGACTTATATACACTGGAATGATGAGGGAGCAGTTAAAATGTACAGGGATGGGGAGAGTTGTGGGGTACGTATGATTGTGGTACACAGTAGATTAGCTTAACAAGGCGGAAATGCCGTTCTGAGTAAGGGAATGTCATTACCCTGTCGAGTTTTCACCAAACTTATGTTTCTCCAGAAAAGAAACATCAGAACTGCTGGGAGAGCTAAAAATATAAGTTCTCTGAGCTATGCAGAAAGACTATACGTGCTTGGGATGACAAACTAGAGGAAGGGAGGATCTGGGTCATATGTGATCAAAGTTTCCCAATTATAGAAATGGTTTGAAAAAGATTCAGATCATATTCAGTCGATCCTCTTAGCAACCGGAGACTAGCATGCGAAAATGCGAGGCCCCCATCGAACGAAAACAGAGGAAAAGAAGTCATGGAATTTCTTTGATGTCGACAATTGATTCTTGGAATTGGGTACCAGAGTAGGTGGCTAGTAGCTCCAAAATACATGCCTTCATAAGATAATTATGATGGATACCTCATAATGAGAGCTAGAAGAGGTTTCCTTAGGGAATCTCTAGACCTATTACTCACTCGTGTCGGTAGGCCAAACCTTGTAACCCTTTATAAAGATAGGCATTATTGCCCTATTGATTGTGGCGAGTTGTGGCACAAAACACCCCGATCTCGTGAGGCGTCAAGTAAAATCAGTATCATAAAATAACATTTAATTTTCATGTGATAATTATTTACAACCGTCGATTATGTCTCCTTTTTTTATTCAGTGTCTAATACTCACAACAGTTCCTTAGGCAGGACATTACCTTATCTTGCTGGTAGACCTTTTAACTATTAATCGTTTCTCACTAGATTATACGTACAATCATGGAAGTAATCATTCATCTGAGAAAAAAGTATTCCCTTTTTGAAGTCTTGGATGTAATCATTCATCCGAGAAGAAAGTATTCCCCTTTTGAAGACCGTAGAATTATATAGTATTTCCCAGTTATGTGTGGAGCACCACTACATCATATACGGTAATAGCCTTCCTCCCATCTCTTTTGCATTCTAATGGTGTATATTGGACGAGTCAATAGAGGGTGGTAGGTTTACGTGGGAGAAATTGCTTTCGAGAGGGAGTGAGAAGGGTCGTGGAGGCATGGATCATCATCATCCTCGAAATGAAGGCGAGAAATTTGAATTTCTCTTTGAAAAGGATAATTCTTATCCCACTGTGCCTTTTCGGAAATAGTTTTTTCGTCCTTGTCAAAAAAAAGTGGATTTATCTTGTTAAAGATGTATTGGAATACCTACCTGCTGGCCCCATATGATGTCCAGGCGGTGCCAGTGGCCATCATCTAATGAGGAGGTCTGGTGTGAGGGTGTGAGGTGTGAGGTGGTCCTCCTTCTATGCACAGTTGAGGGAGCAAGCAGCACTGGGCTAGTTCCCAGGTCCAGCATCACCCATAGGCGTCCATCTCTTAGCTCCACACTTAAGACATCTTCCTAAACAAATTATTTTATTCTGTATTTTCTTGATAACTGAAGTACATTTTTCAGATGATGGTAGAGCAAGATCACATTCATTGAGCAGTAGAGGACATGTTAAATGCTATCTTAAAGTTTTCCTTGAATACTTTAGGGAATTAAGGTATTATATTGGTTCTATAAAATGTGAATATAATCGATTGAAATATAGGAAGCAGGTCTAGCTATTGAAATATTACTGGATTAAAGGAACAGTCATCATTACCTTTATTTTTAGGTTAAGTGTGAAGCCATAACTCTGGGTATGGTCATTTTTGCACTCCTGATTGGCACGATTTTTGAAACAAGTCTACAGTTAAAGAAATTGTGAAAATGATTTTATCTAAAGATGCAAATCTATGTTTAACTGCTAACATACAAGTCTGACCTGTCGTAAACTTAGTTACCAAGAGAGGTCTCTATGTATTTTGATTTCATTTCAGAGTCGTACTAACTCTTCCCTCAGCCACACAGTAACCTTCCCTCTCTATACCATCCCTGAGTCAACCATTCTCTGAGTTACAGAAGTTGATGCACCTGTAAGAACTGGGAAGATGGATGAACGGAGGTCGGTCCTGGGCCAGCGTATAGGAGCAGGCAGTTGGAGCAGCTGGTGCGGAACTCCAGGGTTATGTGGACGTGTGGGCAAGTGGGGATGGGCGATACCCAAGCCCAGCCATGCCCTAGGAAATGACGACTCAGCTGCTTACACACGGAGCCACTGGTGCCCCGTGGACACACGCAGCTTTGGGAGAGACAGTCAAAGAGAGAGAGAGAGAGAGAGATTATCAAACTGGTTTTTCAATGATAAAGAGAAAATGGTTTTCATTATTAGCATAGAGACATTATCAAACTGGTTTTTCATTGATAAAGAGAAAATGGTTTTCGTTATTATCATAGAGACATTATCAAACTAGTTATTCACTGATAAAGAGAAAATGGTTTTCATCATTATCATAGAGACATTATCAAGCTGGTTTTTCATTGATAAAGAGAAAATGGTATTCAGTATTACAACCATCAATAGTTTTATATTTATTACGTCGTTCACTGTTCATGCCTCAGCGAGGTAGCACCAAGAGCTGGGACTCTCGAAGGAAACTCCTATGCATTTGCTCTTTCGTCCCTCTCTGTTTATAGAAGGTGACAACAGAGGGGAAGGTTTCTAGCCTTATCTACTTCCCGTTCATCTTAGCTACCATCTACGAGAGCAGGAGATATTGAGTGGTATTCTTTCTCTCATTGACTCAGCGACACGTTTTTGCTGGAGCTTATGAATGTGAGCACAAGTTGAGCAAACTCCATCACTCCTTACACTCAGATACTCAACTTGAACGTGTTGTAAAAACCCTGATTTTCAAGTGTCTTTATATAACCGAAAGGCGTCTGTGTATCACTTAAGTACAGCGATATAACAGGCCTATACAAACCCTCCCTGTAAACCAGTAGTTTGCCTCGGTGGCTTTAGCGTTTGAAATGTTCTGGTCACTGACCAACAGGTTAGCCACTGTGGAGGAGAGGGATGTCTGATGGTTAATAATGCAACCTCAGGACCCTTATTTTATGGGGTTCCTACAGCCTCGAGGGTGTGTTCCACGCAGGAGCAGGGTAAAGTAGGCTCCTTTGGGCCGAGGACACTCTCACCAAGGCTGTATGTACTCTTTTTGTCCCGTCCGCTGACGATGATACAGCGTCGTTGTAAGCGGCTTCCCGCTTGCGGCAAATTCTCAAACAGAACTCCAGATCATTTTTTCATACGCTGAAAAATAATCACCTTTCCCAATACTGCACTAAAGTATGGAGTTAATCTTTGTCTAGAGCAACGACGCTGCGTGCTCTTACCTGGGTCTGCGAGGTCTGGGTATGCAACGTCCACCATTCAGACATGGGTTGGGTTGGCAGGAGGAGGGGCGTGTCACCGCGGCCACATTGGGCTGGTAAGCTGAGTGGATGACGACTTGCTCCGGCTGCTGCTCCAGGATCTGCGGCTGTCGGGTGTGGCAGCTACAGCCGCTGGTCATAGTGTGGAAGCGAGGAGTGATGACGGCCGTGGTGTTGGCGTCCACCACCCACGCTCTGGGGCCTTGGGCTTGCTCCTGGTGTGGGTGGGTGAGGCAGACGCCCACCCCGACGTCAGATACTTCCACCCCAGACGCTCGAGATACCTGTGAAGAAAAAAAAAATATTACCCGTGGGAGGATTCATGAAATATATATATATATATTTTTTATATATTTCTACGTCCCTTAGATGGTGGAGATCAAAGAGGAGGAGGAGGAGAAGGCTTCCCTTTTCTGCGTCCCTTAGACGGTGGAGTTCAGAGAGAGAGAGAGAGAGAGAGAGAGAGAGAGAGAGAGAGAGAGAGAGAGAGAGAGAGAGGAGGGTTCGCCGTGCCACACCACGTCTCGCCTCAGTTCACCAGTGGGAGTGACATAGACACTTGGAAGGCCCCAACTTGCTGGAGTTGCTAAAGATAGCGGCGGTGTCGCTACTAGAGAATGGCCAGGATGATTGCATACAAGTATGAACGTCTGTGAGATAGCAAACCTTATGTCTGGAAGTCCTTACCTGTGCTTTACAAATAGGTATTTACAAGTACGGAAACTATAAAAGCAGAGGAGAAAGATTCTAAAAGAATGTATGATAAAGAGAGTTAAAGAGATGCCCTACGAGCATACAACTCCTCCATATTGTAAACCAGAAACGTCATTACGAAATGTTTGATTACCATACTATATACCGATGACAAGGCTGAAGTAAGGATGTCATTTTGGTCTGATTGGTTACCACGAACACCCAATCACCGACGTGCAACAGAGACTGACCTGGTGGCGGTGTAGAAGCAGGAGCTGGTCCAGCGGTTGGCGAGGGCGGGCCGCCAGCCACACCTGCGTCTCAGGACCTCTCGAGGTGTCAAGACTCTGGCCTTCTAAGGAGACTACCACCACCTCAGCATCGGCGATGGACTCCACTGAGGCCACCAGAGACTGCAGGGGTGACCTACCAGTAACCTGGACAATGGGATTCTTACGTGAATATGAATCTTTACGACAGAATCGTCAAGAAACGGAGACATTCTATTTTTTTCCCCCCAGTTCTTATCTACGTTGATTTATTATGGTTATATCCACCCTATAGCTCTCTATATCGCTGGGTGTCATCTACGTTGAGTCTTAGCGACTCTCAGTTTTCTGTGCATTGGCTTTATTCTTTAAGCTACAAAGAAAAATTAGGGGCGTACCGGATCAGGTGTGATGAGGTCTCGAGGCAGGTGTGAGCTGAGGGTTACGGGAACTGCCCACGGTATGACATCACGGCTCAAGCTGGCAACCTGGACGGTGACGTTGGCTGGGACGTCCACTTGGCCGTGTGCAGCGTCGCTCACCCAGAACTGAAGAAAGTACCTGCAGAAGGGCTGGACTGTCTCTTACACTGAGGGTTTGCTAACGCTCTATACTAATGACACACACACACACACACACACGCTGGGCATATTGGCCCTCACTGATGAGATACGTGTATTTCAACATATTCTGATTATATATATCGAGATTTATGTATTCGAATTCTCTATCACCATGAGGAGGACTTACATCCCATCACTGGCATGGGTGCTCATAGCCAGGTGTCCAGTGTACGTGTCCAAGGTGAAGAGTGGGTGTTGGTTCCTCTGTCGCCACGCCCACGTCTTCTCTCCGGTGTCCCAGTCGTCTGGGTCGTCGACGTACACTCGTCCAAGGGGCACCGCCCCAGCTTGACCCTGTAGGTCAGGTCAGTGGTTCATTGAGGTCGTAGATGGGAGGCTCCAGGGTGTGAACATGCTCATAAGCCAGCGAGTATTGTATGTTGGGGGATCAGGTGTACTGTGCTAGTAAGTATGTTAGTCAGGTAGTGAATAGGTGTGTAGGCCTGGAAGTGATGAGGTCTGTGGATAAAAGGAAAATGGTTTGTGTGTAGGGTAGAAAGCGGTGAGGAGAGTCGGCCATTGATTGGTCATATGGATATGGTAAAATGTTGCTATTTACGTGTTATGGGGAGAGAGTTTACACTTGTGTTGTCTCATCTCTCAAGCTTGTGTAATTGTACAGTGTCATTACTCTTATGTGCACACACACACACACACACACACACACACACACACACACACACACACACACACACACACCAGCTTAAGCCAGGTAGCCATTTATTAACCAGCCCCGAAGGAGGATGAACAGCTAGGTTGGTTGTGGACTGACTGTGCCTCGCCCAAGATTCGAACCCGGTTGGGGACCGAGCTTGAATCATGGTCAGTGAGGCTGACCACTACACCAAGGAAGCTCATATGTGTGTGTGTGAGTGTGTGTGTGTGTGTGTGTGTGTGTGTGTGTGTGTGTGTGTGTGTGTGTGTGTAGTGACTTATTTGTAATGTACTGGTGATGGAGTCTTACACTCGTGTCTGTATGTGAATTTAACGAAGATTAAGAATGAGAAAAGACACACTGGGCGAGAATGTTAAGGCAGTTATCAAAGTCCTTACTTTCCCCCATTCTAAAGAAATAATTAAACAGAAATAAAACCCCTGGACTTTCCGAGTTTTCATGCCATATTGAGCCTAGATTCGCCCAGAGTAGTCTGAAAAGTTGAGATAGTAATACAGAAGGTTTGTGGTGACTTAAAACTTGTAAAGTGTCTTCAATTTACACTTTATACTTTTAAGTTCTTGATGGAAGTGTGAGAAATGATTTGATACTACAACCGGTCATATCAGAAATCCATTGTGAGAATGTATGTGATATATTTCATAATATAACTAGTATATTCTTGGAAGTAGTCTGGCTCAAGAAATACCCTGGAATATGATCTAGATATAACAAGTGTGTCTGTTCAGGTGTGTTAAATATTTGTTACTTGTTCGGTGGGTGAGGCAGTTCCCCCAGCAGGAGGCGGAGGAAGAGCCGCATGAAGCAGGGTGGTGAGGTGTAGGGCAAGGGAGGAGAGGACTTACGGTGATGCGCGTGACGAAGACGGTCTTAGCCGCGGGTCGCATGGGGTTGTCGTTGGTGTCGGCTACAGTGACGGTGACGGTGACGGTAGCGCTGAGGCCCCTCGCGTCACCCAACACCAGCGGCAGCTGCCGGGTGGCCTCCTCCTCCCGGTCTAGGGGCCTGAGGGACGTCACCACGGCAACGCCACGACCCTCGTCACCTCCTGCAGGAGACACCCAGAACGTAGAAGTACTTAGGAAGGAGAGACGAGTGAGATGATTGTGTGTGTGTGTGTGTGTGTGTGTGTGTGTGTGTGTGTGTGTGTGTGTGATTACCTATTTACACACATAAGGGCGGGAACTCTACGGGTTCACAAGCGGACTTTAGATCGTAAAGGTTTTCGAATTTCTTTCACATGAGAAACCTTCAATCCTTCTCTGATACTCAGTTTGTTCCATCCCTTCTCCTTGGCCCATTCCACTTCGTTCCTGCCCTCTTACTTCGTAGGAGGAGACGAAGCTGATCTACATATGGAAGATATGATGCCAGTGTTCATAATACATTAAGACTAACGATTCTCTTAATTTGACCTCATGGTGAATGTCAGTATATATGTATATATATATATATATATATATATATATATATATATATATATATATATATATATATATATATATATATATTTTTTTTTTTTTTTTTAACTATTTCATCATCAGAACGTGGAATTCAGACTCCTTTTTCAATCATCTGCTGTGAACAGCATCAAAGGCTTTCTGCCAGTCAAGGAAAACATATAATCAACGACCTTCATCTCTCTCTCTTCTAAGATGTTGCTCACTCACTCACGGTGCTTCGGATCAGTGGTGACTCACCTCTCTCTGAATCCATGAAGCTACTCGTTTCAAAGTTTCTATGAAACAGAATATCAGCAGTTGTTGTCCTGATTGTCTTCTCATGTATAAACTGTATTGTTGATGATGCTGGTCTGTAGTTTAAGGCCTGTAGTCTAAAGCACTATCTCCTTTCTTAATGAGAAGAGAGAGATCTGCTCTGCTTTAATCACTATGAAGAATCTTTTCGAACAGCATCCGAAACAATGGATGCGCTAGTCTGTACAAAGTTCTGCACACTTCATGTGTACAGTTTGTAAGTTACTACCAAGCTCATGGACCCAGCGGAAGTACATTGATTACCCAAGCTTTCGTGTATCCTGTCTCTCGATTCTAAAGCTTCCTCGAGTCACGCTCGCATCGCAACTCCAGTGAGATTCGGTGTTGTGAATCCTCTTCTGTGTATTTACTTTGAATATCGGCTGCACTCATCTCCTTACATGTACCCTCGTCTGTATCAGTATCACAGAGGTGTTAACCACTCAGATTATCTAACCCTTAGAAGACGCTTTGAATTGTTTGATCCCTAAAGGATGATTTTACCCATTATAAACCCATGATATAATGATTCACGCTGAGCTACCAATACACGACTCATGCATATGTAATGTGAGTGTGTGATACGATGTGGGACAGATGAGGTCACCCAGTGCCTCTTATTGAGCAGCAGATGACGCCAGCTGTTGTGTGAGAGGCGAGACAAGTGGATGATACACTGGCACATGACGTCCCAAGCTGTGGCCCCTCACCAGCCTCCCCTTATGATGTATGGAACAAATGGGTACGGGACTTGAGAGGGGAACTGTGTAAAAGAAAGGCAGCAAGCAAGCAATTAAGGAGGGAAGGCGGCGGGGGAAAGTGACAGCTAGGAATATATATATATATATATATATATATATATATATATATATATATATATATATATATATATATATATATATATATATATGAAGTGTTCCTTTATGACATCCTTTCATCCCCCCTCCCCCACGTACTCAAATAGTAATGTGAAAGTCGTCTCATATGCAAATTACCTCACAGTCACATCACAAGCACACTAACACTGTAAAAGCAAGGACAGACACGCAGCACTTACATCAAGCAATTAGAACACTGGCTTGCTCAAAGCAGAATGTCTGCATTCCCGACAGGAATCCTCCATCAACTTGTTAACCCCTTGGCTGACTTGAGTCTTGGCTGCACCTCCACCTAACCTGAATGGATCAACCATCCACTCCCACTCAGCTCCAGCTATGCTAGGTAACACAATTAACCAATACGTGACACTTGCCACACACAGAATTACAGACATTAGCATAAGGGTCATGAATGAACTAATTGTTCTCATAACACTTTAACCAATACCAGCTTTGGAAAAGGTAAACAAAATCCCCCAGCATTCTGAACCATCAGGTCATCCGCTCCATCCTAAATCACTCCTCACAATTCCTAGTCACTCACCCTCTTAAAAGACGATATAGCAAATGAAACAATATCACTTCCAGTACGGTCTCACCTCAACATGCTGAACTTCCAGTTCTTTGCAACAGGTCTAGCTCTCCTTCCACTTGAGCCATAATATAACCAGCTAACTCTCGTATAGAAAGAGAAAAAAAGCTCCCCCTTCCCTCACACTCGAGCATTCTATGTCCACAGATCCCCAAACTCCTGCAAACACAATGTTCTCGAACACAGTCACACCATAATGACCCAACAGTCACCAGACAAACACCTCCACTGGACATACACACATAGGAAACTACACTCCCTAGACACGCACGGGTTATGCTTTCTTGTATGCGTTTTTGGACTCCACCTATCTTTCCAACAATGCCAAAAATCGATTCAACATATCACATGATCCCTCATGGCCAAGATGTATAACTTGCACACTGAAGACACTGAGTGCCTGCTCCCCACTTGTCCCGCACTCACCACACAAGGACGAACAACTTCACACTTCCTGATCTGTGTGGACCCTAAGTCGATCCACTGGCCTCCACGTGGCGGGTCTGGTAACTCTGAGGGACCATTAACCTTCAGAGGCTAACAGTGGTCGCACACACACACACACACACACACACACACACACACACACACACACACACACATACACGCAAATGCGCGCGCGAGCGAGTGGGCCTTTATGACCGTAGCAGTTGATAGACCTAAGGCGCAGGTAAACCAGTTTTGATCCGTGTTTCCGCCAATTGACGTGACAGGCTTCCTAAAGAGCAACAGAAGCCTTATCGAGTCTACTCACGGGCATCGAAGTCCACGGCAAAATCCTCCTTGACCTTGAGTGATGCGGCGTCGGCCAGCTTGGCGGTGAAGGGCGGTCCGTGCCCTAGCGTCCAGTCGTCGGCGTCGTCGAGGGTGATGCGGGCGATGTGGCGCGGCCCGCTGTTTTCCGGCACCTGCAGGAGTGAGGGCCCGGCCACATGCGGGGCGTTGTCGTTTACGTCTGTGACGGTGAGGAGGAGCGTGGCTGTGGCTGTGCGGGCCGGCTCTCCTCCGTCCACAGCCAACACCCTCACCCTGTGGGCTGTGGCCGTCTCGCGGTCCAACACCCTCTGTAGCCGCACGCGGCCCTCGTCGTCCACAGCGAACCGTCTGCCAGGGTCGCTGCTGGGGTCGATGACGTAGTGGATCTCGCCGTCTCCTCCCTGTTTGAGAAGCGAGTCAGGGATTAATGATCACCCGGTCCACACATCCTTGATCACTTTCATGTACACGACGCCTGTTAGGCAATATTGCTACTACACAGTGAGTTGTTGAGGTTGGATTTGAGGCTTTTTAAAGTGGTGGTAGGGAAGAAGAGTAACCATCTCTCAAACAGCAAAGCAAAGCAACCCTAGATATGCCTTCGTGACTGTTCTAACGTCTCTAGATGTCGCATCTGCAATACATCAGACAGACGTTTGTATCTAGGACTGTGCTGGATCAAAAGGTAGAGCTATGCATGTGTGGTGTACAGTCTGTCCCCAGTCTCTTACAATGATAAGGTGGACAGGCAAGGAGTGAATTGTCAGCGTAATGAAACATGGTTTCATTTCCTACTCGATTTTTATGAACTTTATGAGTGGCTGAAAGTTAGCCTCAGGTGGTTCAGGTCAGAGACCACGCCATCATACCCAAGGGTCATACCCTCGTGGTCATGAGGTCAAATAATACGAGAATAGCATTGTGTCTCCTCCTACGGAAGAGGTGGGATATTGATAGCATAAATGATGTCAATGTATACATGATTCGAATCATTGTTCCTCTGCAGTGTTGTTTTCTTGACTGTGAGTAGCTATTGTCACTAACATCTAGCTATGGATATTCATCTATCTGTATATATCTATCTATCTGTTTGTCTATAGTCTCACTATCTCTCGCTCGCTTTGAGTCTTGATCACTGTCGTAGAAAAAAAAAAACCCACTCCCCGAACAAGCACTTAATCCTGTCACTCCGCAGTAAGCTCCTTACATCCATGTTTATATTCAGACCTTGGTCATGAGGTGATAAAGGTCACCATTCAATACGATTTCTCAAAGGGACTAAATGTGATGGTAAAGTGCAGGCTGCAGCTCCATAACCTTCTCACTGTAGAGCTGCTAGCCTGGGTGGTAGCGCTTCACGTAGCACAGCCGAGTAGCGCATGATTGAACGGGGAACGCCATTATACGCAAGCGTACGTTGCGTATGTCTCTTCCTCTCTGTCCTCACTATCACTCACCATCATTACTAGCGAAGGAAACAACACCCAGCTCGTTTTTACTACACCCTCGGTAATCCTAGATTCACTTCTCTCTCAACTCCTTATGGGTTCGGCCCAAAGTCCGTCTGCACTCTATCCTCATCTTCGCTAAAGCTTAGACAACACTAGCCTTTAAACTGGGTTAGGTTAAAAGCCAGGGTTAGAGCCTTCACTGCTGGAAAGAAGAGAAAGCGAAATTTAGATAAAGATAGGGAGAAAACGAGGAAGAAAAGACAGTAATTTTCTCAGCGAAGGGAGGCGTAGAATACTGATGCAGTGAGGTAGTAAGTGAGTCGTATTGATTGTACCTTGTTGCTTAGGATTCGCTGGGCCTCAGCATGACCCGGTCTCTTGTATCTCGAGCGTCCATTTCCCTCCCCCGCCATTTTTTCCTCCCCTGATCCACTTCAGATTCTCAGATAAAGAGAAAATGGAAGTTTCTCGCAGGCTGGTGACACAACCTGCTAGAACAGAATGTCTACTGGGGGGATTCTGAGAGCGGTTTTTTAGTGACCGTTTTGTGAGTACTTTCGAAAAAGCACGTAATCGAAGATGTTATTTTAGAATGATTACGTTTTGAATGATTTTTTATACGAATAAATTCATGTATTTCCAGAGCATGAATATAAGAATAATTTTATCAGAACCATTTGGTTCGTCCTGAATATGGTCTGGGAGCAACAAGAACATCGCCCGGGACCAAAGTAAAGATGTCAAGATTCCTCATTTCTCTCGCCATTAGCAACGACCCCCTACAGTTCAGATTGCCGTATGGCCATGAGTTATATTGCTCCGCTGCCTGGCAACAGACCAATAACTCATGGCTCTACAGCTCTTGAACTGGAAGATGGGAGGTCGCTCCCGATAGCAGGAGGACTGAGGAACCCATCCCAGCCAGCAACGATGCTGTAATGAATTTTTAAAATACTCCGGCTTGATCTATTGCAGGGTACGGGGGGTTAGTTAGCCATCCCTTTCACATTATTGGCAACAAACTTGACAGTTACTAAGCTTTCGGTATTTCGTCTATTCTCCCATTTGTCGGGTAAATGAGCAAGCAATGCGAGTCAAATGGGCTTCCATTACGTTCGTAGGGACATTACATAAGCGAGGTTGGAGTGGGAGGTACGGAATTATTGGTTCCTTTGTCTCATTTGGTGAGGGAGGAATTACCGTGGTTGACCCACCCCATTGCCTTGTGGCCGCAAGGCTATAACACACACACGTTATGCGAGGCTTCAAAATGCGTCTCGATCACTTCTCCTGTGGCCTCCTAGTGTGTGTATCCCGGTCATCATATAAGACCTGTGGGGGTATATTTCTACCAGGTGTCACACGAGGCTTGTTAGCATTAAAGTACGCCTCATTCACCCACTAGATTAGGCTTTATTGAGGTCATTAATGTCAGGATAATGAGGGATATTTCACCTCATCCCCATATCATCCGAGGGGTCCAGGTTGTGTCATAGATGAAGGAATGCTACACGCTTTTCACTTCTCTCACGACCTTTTTGTCTTATCTGCAGGGAGGAGAACAGACTTCCCGGCAAGTCATTTGTATAGATCAGGTTTTCTACGTACGTTTACTGATCTATTCATATATCTCTACTTTATGAACTGTTTTAAGGATAACTTGCTATAGCAGTCCGCGGCCTTTACCTCAAATTTCACAGAAGTCCTGCAGTATCAAGATATAGGCAAGTCCAGGTCAAGACATAGGAGGGGTAGTGAAACGTGCGTTGCAACCCCCGCAGAGTTTTAGAAGAGGTAGTAAAACACGGGTGGAAATGCCCGTAGACTTCTTTCGCGACATTGTTAAATTCTGGATTTGTAAGTTCTGCATCGTTTTCTCTCCTTTATGAAGAAGTATGACTTGGTAGGACTATATCTTCTGTGTCAGTGTAATATGGTTTGGTAAATCTATATTTTATGTAATGGTAAAATATGGTTCGGTAACTCCAATGAAGGTTTGCTAAGTGAGCTAAATGTGAGGTTGTGATTTTCCGTTGATGTTTTGATGTGAAGGTCAGATATAGAATGTTATTCCACAGATCTTTTCAAGTTAGTAATACGTTAATCGTGAAGTATAGTGTCGTTCATATGTTTGATGGCAAGATATGTAATGGGCAAGGATTATTGATTTCCTCGTAACCATTTTTAAATGGTTTTATAGTAACAGGTATAGGCTCCATCTCAACTCGCAACCCCCTTGTTATAGCTCCATAATTCCTTCAGGAATTTATATTCGTCTGTCAACCCATTCAGATGCAATCCATTTCCCTCTGGCAAGTTATTTCTGTACATTAGAAGTAACATTGGCCCCTCACACTGAACTCAAAGGAGGTCCTAATTATATTCTCGTGGCTGACTCTTTGATGTGTCTTATTTTCTACCTATCGATTTAGTATTGTTATGATCCATCACTGAGTCTTCTAGTATCACTCGTCTCGACATTAATCTTGCCAATTCCTTCAGGGGACTTTGGCAGTGTAACACATAACTTAATTCATCTACTTATGTATAATTCCTTACCAATGTGTTACTGGGCTTTCGTTGTACGTTCGTATGCCTAATCCCATCCAAATCTCTCTACCCTTTGAATGAAATCTATTTTTATCTTTTTTAACTGAGAACCGGATATCTGTGTGTGTATTTGTGCACAAAACTCATGATATATATATATATATATATATATATATATATATATATATATATATATATATATATATATATATATATATATATATATATATGTCATTGGTCTTGTGCACAAACACATTCAATAACGTGAGTGTTCTCTGTACAAGTAAACATATATATGCAGTTCCCAGGTTTCAATTTCCAGCTGAGTGATGACGATTATTTGAGAATCCCAAACTGCCGGTGATTCCGTTGCTGCTAGCAAATATGGACAAAAGTTTTCGCTCGGCGACTGACAACATGTTGGTGCAATCCACCAAACTGCCTACTCTCCCCACCCACCCACCCAACCCCTTCCCTCCTTTTGTTTGATTGTGGCATTGTTTCGATGGATGGGGGTCGGACGATTACGTCGTTTCGTCAATGAAGTGATGTATTTTTTTGTGTAACATGATGTAGCTGTCCTTTGTCGTATGTGAGCGTCGTGATGTACTCGTAAGATTTTGGCAAGTCAAGGTCCTCAGTCATTCAGTACCTGCTCGAGAATAAACTGTTTTATGATATATTCTTCTGTATCAACCAGATCAGAATACCTGTTTGTGATAGCGACACACCTTCCTTCGTGAGTGATTCTATTTAGTCGATCTTTAGAATGTATATTAGCCACGACAATTTGCCTCATAGAAAAAAAGGGAATTCACATGGATCAAGGTGCCCTCAGCATTCCACAGTCCGGAAGGGTGTTGGTTCACATGGATAGGAGGGAGACAGACCTGGTCGAGATCGGAGGCAGTGAAGGAGGCGAGGAAGTGGCCTAGAGGCGTGGTCTCCGAGAGGGTGAGGTTGACCAGGGTGGTGGCCAGGTGAGGGTCGTTGTCGTTGTCATCTTGAAGCTCCACCCTGACCCAGGCAGCGTCCAGGTGGCTCCTCATCTTCCCATCGCTCCTCCGCCTGCTTCGCGCGCGCACACACACACACACACACACACACAGAGGAAAAGAAAGTAAAGTTTGATATAATATACATCAGGATAACGTCTGTATGATCAACAAACAACTCTTTTCCCAGAGAAACAGTCTTAATTTTCCATATAACACCCCCCCACAACACACCAATGAACATTACAAAGATACATAAAACCCTTTTTTATTTTTTTCATAATCATTTTCTAGTCCCATTACGTTTTATATCAAATCATCATTCACCATCATCCCATTTTCGTAAGCACGAGATCATCCCCCGAGAACACAGAAGGTTCCTCTGATAGTGAGGGTCTGTGGTATCATACCCACATGAAGAGAGACGCCAGTGTACAGACACGTCAAGTTCTTGTCTTGAGGTAAGTAGATCTTAACTTCTACTCTCGTATTAAGTTAGGATGATCCGAGTAGGAACGGTGAATCATGATCATTTTGTCCATAGACTTTTTTGTAAGAGATTATCAAAACTTAGAACCACTAACTATGAAGCATAGAACATAGATTAGAACCAGTAGTCGCTTTGTATCTGTGAGTTGATTATAAGGTGAAATCTAAACGAAATTAGACATTTCAACGAGATATGTACAAATGGATTCCATTTCAACTAATTTCTTAGTGACGGTATCTGATTGTTTGAACAACCGTCCTTGGATAACCTGAGGTATGATGAGCTGAACATATCATCCGACCTTTTAGGGTCAGGTCAAAGTATGTGTGTGGTTCACCGTCAGCACAAAGTACCTCAAGGTCATACTGTCCATTTCAAGTGGTTACGACCTATTTTATGGTTAATAGAGTTGCATTATTTATATCATACACATATTAGGATTAAGGCAGATGTATTATGGCCAATTTAGCTTCTAAGCCTTTTTTGTTTAGGACACCTCGTGTTCTGTTGGATAATGTCTTACCTTATCCGAGACTTGGACCTTAAACCTGAAGCCTGCTCGCTGGGCTGGGTCCTCGTAGTCCAAATTGTGTAGCGCCTGTAGGGCTCCGCTGTAGTTCCCTGACGCCACTACAGAGAACCTCTCCCAGCCCGTCCCGCTACCCTCCACCACCTGCGGCAGGAGGAACAGGTTAACTCGATAGTCATCATCCCCTTACAGGCTCCTCTCTGTCTAACCCTGTCAGATAACGTATTGCAAAGTCGTTAACTCATCCCTGCGTAAGACAGTGGAAGGCTTAGCTTATAGCGTACCACGACGTCTTCAGTATGTTTGCGTGTATGTCTGTGTGTGTGTCTTTGTATAGACGCCTGTCTCTTTTACGAATTGTGAGTCTACCATATTGTCTGTCTTCTTTACATATTTACCTATGGGTCTGTCTGTTTGTATGTCTGTTTGTATATCTGTGGAAGGGAAGACCTCGTTGCTATATTCGCCATGGTTTAGTAGTTCAATGTACCCTTAACTCTGCATGATGTAGAGGACTTACCCGGAAGGCGAAGTCGTTGGTGGTGTCTGGGTCGTGGACGGAGAGGAGCGCCAGGGAGGTGTTGGCCGGGACGGTCTCGTGTACTGTGACCAGCCACTCCCGCCTCGTGAAGTGTGGCCCGACGTCGTTCTCGTCGCCTAGCGACACCACCACCGTCCCCGTGCCTGCGGTAGAGCCACAGTAGACGTCATTGTGGTATAAGATCTCACCTCCTCATTCTGTCTGTATCCATTACATTCTCCCTCATACATTGTCTTTCTGTTAGTGATGTGGGGAGTACCGCACGACTGTGTGACGGGGTTGTGTCGCTTGAGGTAGCCTGGGTGAGACACGGGGAGTAAGAGAGGGGAGGATAAAAGCCTCCCCAGGAGAGAGAGAGAGAGAGAGAGAGAGAGAGAGAGAGAGAGAGAGAGAGAGAGAGAGAGAGAGAGAGAGAGAGAGAGAGTGCAAGTGCAGGGACATTCTGTAGCATTATTGGCATTATGGTATACGATTTCATACTTGACATCGGGAAGCCAAACTACTTCAACAAGGAGTTGGGTTACTGAGACGAAGGTGGACCTTGACCAATATGGTAGTGGTGATGGTAGATTCAGTGTCTCTGTTAAGGAAACTGAACTCGTCATCTTCCACCGTACATTTCAAAAAGAACCTGTGTTCTGAATCATCTCTCTGTACAGAAATCGGTCTTTCAATATAGAGTAACTATAGTACTCTTCAGAGTGTGTGTCATTCAGTCATGCAGACATATTTACCTTAGTATTTACTTAAGTGTTGGGTGTGTGGCCTTTGAGCCGACGATATGACCCTTTAGTATAACAGCATCAAAAGCGAGGTCAAAGGACAGGATATATATATATATATATATATATATATATATATATATATATATATATATATATATATATATATATATATATATATATATATATATCACCAAATGGACGTATCGTTGTGCTCAAGGGAAAGTATATATGTGAGTTCATGTGGTCAAAGCGTCCGTCCATCTGTGTGGGTTCTTATGGTGGATGAGTTGGGCCATACTCGGGCCTGAGGTGGATGACTGGCTTATGTGGAGTGTCGTAGTCCCTGGATGAGGAGAAGGATGCAGTTGTCTGAGGAGATCAGCCATATAGTGTGCAGTGGAGGCAGTCTGAGTTATTGAGGTCATAATGATAACATTATTATTATTGTTATTCATGTATTATTATTATTATTATTATTATTATTATTGTTAGTGTATGATTACCATTATTGATTTTATAATTGTTATTATTGTAGTTATTAGTAGTATTACCATTATTGATATCATTATTGATGTTAATGTTGTTATTAGTACTTATTAGTAGTTATTAGTAGTTATTAGTAGCAATGCCAATATCATTATTATTATTATTGATGTTATTGTTGTTATTAGTAGTTATTAGTAGCAATGCCATTATTATCATTATTATTGATGATGTTATTATGTTATTATTGTTATTAGTAGTTATTAGTAGCATTGCCATTATTATCATTATTATTGATGATGTTATTATGTTATTATTGTTATTAGTAGTTATTAGTAGCATTGCCATTATTATTGTTATTAGTAGTTATTAGTAGCATTGCCATTATTATTGTTATTAGTAGCATTGCCATTATTATTATTATTATTGATGATGTTATTATGTTATTATTGTTATTAGTAGTTATTAGTAACATTGCCGTTATTATTATTATTCATGTTATTATTACTATTATTGTTGTTGTTGTTGTTGTTGTTATAATGTATGTCGTTAAAGATGTGGGATGAACAGAAGAAAGATAAACATTCCATTGATATGTACACAATCAGTAAGGGTGGAAACATAGTGAGGGTACGAAAGCTCTGGGTAGGATTATCGTTGTCTCTTTGTGATGCATTTACTTCTGATTTTCTGTTGTCTAGTGTCGTGTTATTGTCGTGTTGCCAACTGTGTTTTTTTTAGATAGATTTCGTGTCGCTTCGTGTGAGTGAGGGTTAAAAAAAGCAATGTAGTAAAGGGATTGTGGTATGTAAAGGGGGTTTGTTCGTATAGCTGGCTTTAGGACTTCAGTTTTTGTCAGTCCATTCAATGAAGGTGTAACCATTTTCGAATATAGCTGGCTTTCGGGCTTTCAATGTTTGTCTGTCGATTCTATGAAGGTGTAGCCATTTTCGAACAACAAATGAAAGACTATAAATCATCTACTAAAAAAAAAAAGGATAGGCACCAATTCATTCTTTTAAAGTACCCTTTTTGGGACAACCAGTAAAGTATTCGAAAAAAAAAATAAAAGGATGCGAAATCAGCATAACGAATGCTGTGGACGTTCTTAGTGTACCGCACGTTCCCTGCCAACTAGAGTGCGGATCAGCGCCCACGTTCGTGTTTACATTGCAGATGTCACATCACATGGAAATCTAATAGAGGAACCAGGGAGAGGAGTGTGTCGTTATCGGGATTACGTGCTGGGGGTAATGGGTGGTGGGGGAGGAGGTCTGTCTTTCCTGATGCTGAAGCCACGTAGAGGCACAGTACCCGTCGCCAGCCTCCAAGTACATTTGTCGTAAACGCCGAAAGATAGTGTGGGGGGACGTGAACATGGCAGTGAGGCCCTTGAGCACGATGGTACGTACAGCCTTTTAGGCATGATGGATTGTGGCAATTTGATCTACCTGTGGAGGTTCATGTTAAGAGGCCAGGCTATCATACCTATGGGTCGTACTGTCGTGCTCAAGGGTCGTACAGACGTGCTCACAGGGTCGTGCGGGGGGCCTAGCCACTGTACCCTCTCAGAACCTTGTCGTAAAACGTGAGAAATAAACTGTTACTGACCTTTGAGGCCTCCGCCGTCGGAGGCCACGACCTGAATGACGAAGGAGGATGTCTGCTCCCGGTCCAGACAGCAGAGCGCCGTGCGTATCCTGCCGGAGACACAGTCGTCATACTTGGCAGAATTAGAGTCAAGGGGTGACGAAAATCACCTGGCCTGCTGTAGCTAGGTTTATGTAGTGATAACATGCCGTATCTCCTTCCCAGACACCTAGTCATTCGAATATCCTCGTTGATCTGTGTGTGTGTGTGTGTGTGTGTGTGTGTGTGTGTGTGTGTGTGTACACAATCATAGCACTAAAGACATGATGCATATATACAAGGTTATGAGACGGGGCAACACGAGTGTAAAATCTCTATCCCCGCAACACACAAATCATGATGTATTCACACACGCACACACACAGACACACACACACACACACACACACAGACAGACACACACACACACACAGGTCGACTTCCTCTCGTCCATTACTCTCGAGATGGACGTATTTTCCACCGTGCTATCTGAGCTCGCCTCCCCCCCTGGACTCCAGCGACTCACTCACCTGCCCGTGACGGCGTCAATGGAGAAGATGGGTCGCCCGGACTGCTCGTCTATGACGTTCTTGTCGACGGAGTAGGTGATGAGGGCGTTGGTGCTCTCCTGGGGGTCGTCCTGGTCCGTGGCCTCGACCCGAGTCACCTCCGTCCCTGTCGCGCATCGTATCCCACCTTTAACCCCCTCGAGTACGACAGTTCGAACTTTAAGGCTTTTCGGTACGACGATTTGACGCTTTAGGTACGATGGCTTGAGTCTCGGTTTACGGTGACGCAATCCGTCGTACTTAAGAGGATGAATCAACGTACTTTAAAGCCTTAGGTCGTTGTACTCAAGGGGTTAAAGTTCGTGGTAATCATGGGGTTAAGGTGACCTGCTGACGGGGTTGAAAGGGATTCAAAGGGATTAAGTCATCGCACTCAAAGGGTCGAGTTGTATTTAAGGGGTTCACTCGTCTTACTGAAGGGGTTAAATCGTCGTAATAAGTAACGCCAAAATTGGTCTGAGTGAGAAGAATTCCTTACATAACGATAATTTAGATGGTAAAACGCAAGAATCTCTCCTCAGCCACGATCAAAGGAATGGAAATCATGTCGATAAGGTAACTCTCTACAAAGAATTTCCTCACACGGGAACTGAAATTAGATCAACACTGAAGCAGCTTTTAGTGAAGTCGAGGGAAGAGGAAAAAAAAAAAATGAGATCATATCATTGTACTTCCAGATGCAAGCCAGAGGTAGTGACTTTATAAAGAAGAAAAACAGGTCGATTACTACTATATTTTGTCCAGCGTGCCCAAACTTCAGTGTCTGATTTCAGTAACACGAGATCGTAAGTGGCAATTTTGTAGGTAGAGTAATATGAGCTACTGCTGGGCAAGTGAGGTCTGAACTTTTTCTCACTCTCTAGATACAGCTCTACAGGAATGTCTGCTATGTTATGTTACGTTTCCCTTTATCTTAGAGATAAATGCATGTGAGTGATGTCCGTTCATACCAGAGCATCTCCATCGCATGATGTTAAATGATGGCCCAGCTTATCATCAAATACATTGTCTTAACTCATTATCTAAACTGATTATTGGGTGAGTAATGGCTCCGAGAGGTTCTCAGATGGTATAATACTCGGGAAATATACAAAGGATTTGTTGAGGAGTTCCGAGTAACTGACCTGCGTCGGCGTTTTCCAAGACGGTCGCGTCAATGACGTCGTGGGGGAAGAAGGGGGCGTTGTCGTTGATGTCCTTGACGTTGACGTGGACCTGGGCGTGGGCGGTGTGGGCGCCGTCCGTGGCCTCCACCCACAGCTTCCATCGCGCCCGCCCCGACGGCGCGTCCCGGTCTAACGGCTGCCACAGACGGGAAGACAAAATCACATCAGTTGTCCCTCCCACCTGAACGTCTCCCTCTTGAAGGGCCGCATCATCTCTCCATTAATTTATTTTGAAAGTAACTCTGTGAATGAGCTGTGGAGTCAAGCCCTAGGTGTTCATCACCTCAGGCATTATAGTAAGGTCAAGATATCGTAAAGGATATATATATATATATATATATATATATATATATATATATATATATATATATATATATATATATATATATATATATATATATATGTATGTATATCCCAGAAGTTTCCCTGAAGAATTTTATGACTCAGCGGTTCAGACCCTTGCATCATTATGGTACAATGATTGAGCACAAGGGCACGACCCTTGGTGTGAGGCGGCCCAGAGGGGTCAGGCCAAAAGGTCACGTCACCTTACGCCGCCGTGGTGCTCAAGGGTCGTACCGTCGTGGTAAGAAGAGGGAGGGATGAAGTACGTGGGGAGTGTGGTACCGTACCCTGAGGAGGTGTATGTGTCCGGTGGTGTGGCTGATGGAGAAGGTCGTGTTGGTCTCTGGATGGTCGTCTCCGGCCAGTGTGTACCGCAGCTGGTCCATGTCGCTCTCGTCGCCGTCCTCCGCCACCACCTGCCGAAGAACGACACACACCATATGGATCAGTGTGATACCACTGTCGCACCAGATAGCTGAGGTCAGGTGGTGCCACTGTCATACAAGGTGGTTCGACTTGGTTCATACGAGCTTAGGGCAAGGTCAAACGAACCATACCACCTACGTCGTCAGGTGGTACGACCCCAAGTAGGTCATTTGATATAACCACACCAGCTGAGTTAGCTTGTACCGCTACACCCGCTGCATCAGTTCACACCACCACACCAAACAGGGCCAACTCACTCTACCACACAAGCTCAGAGGAGCCCATCACAATTCAGTTGGTCAGCTGTATCATTACCAGTTCAGACCGCTAAACCAGCTTGGATCAAGTCGTATCAACGGTCCATCAGAGTCAGTTTAAGATCGCCATACCTGCTGGATTAATCCCCACACTAATCCCACAGGGATTAATATGTAGATCATCACATAGATTAATACAGTAAGGAAGTCTACAGATGTTATGCCTCTCATGTGAACCCCACAACATCACAACGGTGCAATAGTCCTTGCTATTTTTTTTTATCCTGAGGTCTACAGAGCGTAATTAAAGTGAGCTCATCAGTAGTTTCAACTGTTTCACGACAGAACTACAGTTCTCCTCCGCGTATCAAAAACATGGCTCTATGGAGAAAAAATCATTTCCGAATCCAATATCCTCTTCTTTCAACTCGTATCTTCCCATCCCTCATCATTCACGCCTTTTTCCTTCACCATTTCTCAGCATTTCTTTGACGTATCGTATCTTTTTTTTTTTCTATATCTGATTTGAAATGGAATTTAGTAATTACATTATACACCTTAGCTTTCGAGGCGACGTGAATCTTCAGTGATAATATATCCTGAAAGAACCCCAGCCCCTCTTGCTTGTGCTTAATTGAGTTTTGCCTTAATAAAGAACCAGATAAAAGTGAACGTCTGCGTTTTCTTGATAATGCATAAGGAATAGCAGTATTAAAGGCAGTCCTCGTTGCCATTTCCTGTGCATGAATCATTCAAGAGGTTAAGGACGAATACGTGGATGATTCGACCAGGTTAATGACGAATACGTAGATCATTCAGTCAGGTTAAGGACGAGTACGTCAGTCATTTGACCAGGTTAAGGACGAATACGTAGATCATTCAGTCAGGTTAAGGACGAGTACGTCAGTAATTTCATCAGGTTAAGGACGAATACGTAGATCATTCAACCAGGTTAAGGACGAATGCGTAAATCATTCGACCAGTTTAAGGATGAATACGTAGATCATTCAACCAGGTTAAGGACGAATACGTAGATCACTCAACCAGGTTAAGGACGAATGCGTCAATCATTCGACCAGGTTAAAGACGAATACGTCGATCATTCAACCAGACGACAGTCTCTATTTAAACGTACAATGATGAGGATAATCGACCTGTTTGAGCAACATCCATCGAAATCGCATGATGCAGAGAGAGACACCTTTGAGAATTACGACTTAGTACTGATGTACGTCGAAGATAAACCATCATTTTGAACCCTCGAAACGTATGTGGTGAAACACCTCATCGAATGAGTTTCAAGATGGTCTGCAGACAGTTCAGGTGTGAGACTGTGACCACTCGAGCCCAAGATCCTATTAAGGAGATCCCATATGTTACTGGTTTAGTCAGGCAGTGTGGACCCTCTTGTGTATGCAGTCCTCCCTCTTTAACCTGCGTCGTGGCCAACTGTTTTTATCAGTGGCTGAGTCTTCTCAAGGAGAGAGGGAACTTAGTGTACGTGAGAGTGGGAAGATGTGGACGAAAAATGAGACGTTCAGTTTTGATGATGTGGTGCGGTCTTTCTCTTTCTCAGAACGTCGCCTGGTGCATGCTATGAGGGGATGTGGTTTATTGTAGAGTATCCTGATGTATTTGATGGAGTACCGTGTTGTATTGTGGAGTACCGTGTTGTATTGTGGAGTACCGTGTTGTATTGTGGAGTACCTTGATGTATTGATGGAGTACCGTGTTGTATTGCGGCGTCTCCAGTTGTGTCTCCAGTTGCAGAGTTCCGTTCTGGGTTGGAAACTCCCTTGTTGTATTGAAGGTTCCCGTCGTGTACTACAGAGTTTTCTATTTTGTGCTGTAGGTTCCCATACTGTAGAGGGGGAAGAGGAGGAAAAAGACTTAGAGGAGGAGGAGGAAGATGAACAATGCCTCCTACGCTTTGCGTACCGGTGGACACTTTGCTTTGCGTAACGATGGCCACTGTGTGCTGCAATGATTCTCCACTGTGGTGTCGGCGATGGCGGGCGGGCACTGTGAAACATGGCCAACGATCAATAGATTAATCTACAGAGGAATAATCACGTGAGTGGTCGATTCGCCTACTTTCCTTCCCCTCCACACTATTTGGCCCTTACAGCATGAAAAGCAATTAGTGTGGTGTTAATTAACAGAGGGGTCCAGGGCGGTGGATGAACGAATATTATCATCACCCCCCACTTAATCAGTTGAAAGAACGCGAAAAGATAATCATCTTGTAATTATCAACGTCGTTAAGTATATAGACACGGTATTAGACTATATCTGGGGCAGGGCGGGCTCCTGTAAAGAGTCCAGTGGGTTACTTGTTCAGTGATAGGAATTCATCGCGTGATTGAGACAGACGTTTATTTCCGTGTGTAGCTCGGAGGAACAGCCACGGATTCCGGAGGGTATAAAGATATACCGCCACGGATTATGTCGTACAACGTTGGCTCGAAATGATCCATATTCATGGTTATGAGAGTGGCCGAGGTACCTGAAGCAAAGGATTACGGAGAAAGAAAGAGTGAGTGGAAGATAAAGACATTGTGGAAGAAGTCATAGATTCTTTCCCTTTTCTGGGAGAATGACGTAAAAGAGGAAGGGTTGAAATACAGTGTAAGTACCCCAGAGGGTCTTTTATGGAGCTGCCAGAGACCAGAGAGAAAGACCAGGGCAGAGGCATCACTCTGTCTTAGAAGAGAAAGAGAAAGAAGATTATAAAGGCTGTGGTGATGGGGACGAGTGTGGTTATAACTTACCACTCCTGAATACGGGCAGATATGCATATGAATGCAGTGTGGTAACCATGGGAGGGGGATATGTTGGAAAAAAAAATATGAAGAACACTGGCAATACGACGAGGTAGAGGGAGTTTGAGGTACGCCCTTGATGGGGTTTGAATCTCAACATTATGAGAAGGAATATATGAAAAGGCTTAATGCCTGAAAACCTGAATGCACGGAGAGAAATGTTGGGGGAAATGAGAACTGCGAATACTGGAGCGTATCATGTGGTGGATCACAGGAGGAAGGGATGTTAGATCCATTCATCTGAAGGGTTGGCGTCGAGGGGCAAACATTGTATGAACGAAAAGATGACACACCACCACCACAGGATGTGAAGTGGAAAAGGCTTTTAGACGTGTGTCTTCTGTCTTATAATTCTCCTCCTGGTTGATAATACACTGAAATAGATGATCCCTTCTGCCAATATTTACGTTTATGATGGTATTGTATTATATTTATTTAAGATCAAACACCCTTGTCCAGATCACATGCGTTCCTCACCTCCTTCTCTCTTATATATTTTTTTCTTACGTTTATTTGGAGACATTCACAACGAGGGAGAATTAGGTTCCAACCTTAAAGGGGGCGAACAGGAGTCCTATCCCAGTGATCAAGGGGCCTGTAGGGAAATTCAGGGCTCCGCTGTAATCGACGCAACCTTGATATATATATATATATATATATATATATATATATATATATATATATATATATATACATAATGTATATATATATATATATATATATATATATATATATATATATATATATATATATATATATATATATATATATATGCTCCTCTTCCCACTGCATTTCTGAAGAGTTTTTGGCGGGCATGTCAGGTCCGCCAAGTAAGCCAATGCCGCAAGCCTTGTCGCTCTCCTGGAAATATGAGACCACGACTCCATGTCATCTAGACCCTAGGGAGCGACCTGTAGACTGGGCCATGTATCTCGTTGCAAAAGAGAGATTGGACAGCGCGCCTGTCGCAGGGCCTTTGGGACAAGACTGCCACCCGTCGCGTGTTTGTTTTTCAAACGTTAATTTACTTTTTGCCTTTAAAAGTAGCGAGTTTAACGCGTCGCTCGACATGTTCATCATGTTAACTGTGGCACAAAATGAGTCGAAAATCGCAGAAGGTCTATAGCGAACCCTTAGTGGATAGATAGATGCATAAGGCATTACAGAGATGATGTAGTACATTACCCTCGTGTCTTTTCATCGAGGACATTCATTTCCTCATTCAAGCCTCCCCCCACCCACCGCTCTACACTCCGTCCGCGGAGTCTCGTAGTTCACACTAGGATGCAGCCAGGGTCACAAGGTGAGCCATCTATGCGGCTGGATGGATTGGGTTGCCGTGCGTGATTAATCCAATCACAGGAGCTCCCTTAACAAGATCTTCAGCCTAATTAATCACAGACGCGCTTGGCTTAGCTTCAAATGATCGTTAGCCCACGGTTATGTATTGGTCATTAAGATGTACCTTTCCATTTCGTTCAGGAGACCTTATGATCACGACGTGTGTCTCTTGTTAAGGTATAGGAAACTACCATTATAGAAGCAAGCTATAGGGGACTACCAATATATAACCAAGGTATAGGACGCTGCCAGTATATAACCACTCACAGTTATATTGATCCTCCGTCATGTATAGAACCCTGATCACCCATACATCTCTCGGTATCGTCCGCCATCCGTCTTCATTGAGAACACATGAATGAAATTCAGGCGACACAGAACACATTGATACATATGATGCAAAATCGCACTCAGTGCCCATCTTAGCCCCACGACCAGACACAGTTAATGGAGGGATTAGAAAAGAATTGATATTATTCCAGCATTAAGCTTAAGGTGTTTCAGGACGTCACATGTATTGACCTATCTTAAGAAAGTAGGTTTTTTCACACACACACACACACACACACACACACACACACACACACATACATACATACATACATATATTTTTTTTCATACTATTCGCCATTTTCCTCGTTAGTGAGGTAGCGTTAAGAACACAGGACTGAGCTTTTGAAGGAAATCCTCACTTGGCCCCCTACTCTGTTCCTTCTTTCGGAAAATTAAAAACGAGAGGGGAGGATTTCCAGCCCCCCCGCTACCTCCCCTTTTAGTCGCCTTCTACGACACGCAGGGAATACGTGGGAAGTATTCTTTCTCCCCTATCCCCAGGGATAACATATATATATATATATATATATATATATATAGGGAGCTGTTGCTTCGATGCATAACACATGACAACTAGAGAGTGGACATGACTGAATGAAGACATTTCTCCGTCTGTCTCTGGCGCTGTCTCGCCAACGTGGGAAACGGGAAACAAGTATAGGAAAAAGAGAGAAAAAAAAATATATCTATATATACACTTGGATTTGATCTTGTTCTTAAATTACTATAATTCCACATATAAAGATGATTTTCCCATCTCATACGTTGTGGATATGTGCTTACAGTCGTATATGGAGAGTATACTAAGACGATATAAAAATTTGTTATATCGTTATACGAATCGTCCACGTGGTAACAGAATAGCCTCGTCCGCTAACCTGGAACCATACGAGTTTGGCTTAAAATGCGAGTAATGTAGATTAACCGACCTGATGGTAATGGACGAGGTATTAATCAGGGAGTTGCCACAATGTACATTACTGATCCCTGACCTAGTTTGGAAACTGCCTGTTTTGATTGCGTTTTGATCGGTGGAATTACCTTCTGCGGGGATTTTCTTTAGCGAGGCAGAAATGCAGTTTTGCTCCCGTGCCATCCTTACGTAGTGCGAGTAGTGTGTGTGTGTGTGTGTGTGTGTGTGTGTGTGTGTGTGTGTGTTGGATGACGCTTGTGGTGGTCAAATCATGGCGGAGATTGCGTTAAGCGGCTTTTACTCTGCTTTTAGGTAACGGGGAGCAACAGCAGTATGATCCGACAATCAGATGTAGTGTAGAAGCCAGTCCGATCAAAGACGAGCAAGGCAGAGTATGCGAGGGACGTCTGTACTTTGATGACAACTTGATGTTTCCTATGTCACGACGGAGGGAGGGAGGGAGGAGGGAAAAATATTATCTGTGGTTGGAAATCTGAACAGCTTCAGATGCTGGGTTGTAACATAGACTTGCAGAAACAGAAGACAGACGAAGGATATGGTAAGGCGTTCGCAAGATGCAACACAGACACCGTCTAGTTAACATGTCGCAAACATAGCTGTAGATGGAAGGCAGGAAAGAATGGACTGTGAATAAAGTGAGAATGAAACTTAATTATGTTTTGAGACTGGACTAAGACTGACTTTGTATTATCAACATGAATACCCCATATTTTGTTTTAGTTAAATGAGGAAGTAGATGTTACTATACGAGGAATATAAGTTGAGTGCCCTTGTATTTAAAGTGGGAGTATGGATTGCACAAATGGTGCAACGCGTTTGTGCAAAAGTTCACATAAAGCGAATGTACTTTTATGATATAGGACTCGGACCCAGCCCGCGTGATTCATGGTCAGCAACGCTACCCACCACACCACAGAAGCAGTATTCTCGTATTCCAATAACTGTAAATTCTATCAAATTTTATAACTTTATACATTACGTCTGGTGGTGTTCACTAGTTTGAACGACCTCTGCTCTTAGATAAGGACGCGTAGAGTTGAGTTTCTTCCGCCCTGTAACAGGAATATATTGTTGAAGAAAACATTTTCTTTATCATTTATTTTTAATTCTGATAAAACACCAGACAGGTCTGGACTTTTTAGTAAAGGCTGCTGCTGGCAGTTATTTATTACAGATCATTAACTGGAATTAGAGCAACATAACGAAAAATTTAGATGCTTACACTAATGGAATATTTAATGAAAAAGTATATATATATATATATATATATATATATATATATATATATATATATATATATATATATATATATATATATGATATTACAGTGCTAGATATGATAGTTTAAGAACTGTTTCGTCTGATAATGAATTCGTTTTAACATGAGAATGATAACATTCACAGAGATTTATGAAGGTAAAAAAATCATAAGAAATACATATACATACATAACTCTGTAGGAAATGCATCCCCCATAGGTTACATAGGTTAGTGTGCCAATGTCCTGCTATGCTGATACATTCAAAGGGGGTGAGTGTTTTTATTTTATGTGACTGTAATGGATGGAGATGTGTATTTGCAGTCGACGTATATATATTTTTTTTCTGTTAGATTCATTTATGACCAAAAGAGTATGATGGTACACATCTTCAGTATATATGTAGCACGTACATAGTTTAATGCATCGACAACTGTGTGAGTCAGGGAGACTGACCTGCAGGTCAGGGAGACCGACCTATGAGAGTCAGGGAGACTGACCTGCAGGTCAGGGAGACTGTCCTGTAAGAGTCAGGGAGACTGACCTGTGAGAGTCAGGGAGGTTAACCTGTGAGAGTCAGGGAGACTGACCTGTGAGAGTCAAGGAGACTGACCTGTGAGAGTCAGGGAGACTGACCTGTAAGAGTCAGGGAGACTGACCTATGAGAGTCAAGGAGACTGACCTGTGAGAGTCAGGGAGACTGACCTGTAAGAGTCAGGGAGACTGACCTGCAGGTCAGGGAGACTGTCCTGTAAGAGTTAGGGAGACTGACCTGTAAGAGTCAGGGAGACTGTTCTGTAAGAGTCAGGGAGACTGACCTGTAAGAGTCAGGGAGGCTGACCTGTGAGAGTCAGGGAGATTGACCTGTAAGAGTCAGGGAGACTGACCTGCAAGATGGCCTTGGGAAGGTGCCGGTCGTCCTCTTCTGTGATCTGCGTCTCGAACAAGGGTCGTGAGAACGTGGGCGGCAGGTCGTTCACGTCTGTCACCAGTACGACCACACGACCATACGCCCGTTCCTCCCCTGCACGACCGCCCACCACTAACTCGTACTGTGTCGTAGGAGAAGACACAGAACCTCTGGACGA
Source organism: Panulirus ornatus (assembly GCF_036320965.1). Lineage (NCBI taxonomy): Eukaryota > Metazoa > Arthropoda > Malacostraca > Decapoda > Palinuridae > Panulirus > Panulirus ornatus. The sequence continues at coordinate 3,245,893 of NC_092264.1, forward strand.
TGACGCAGATGTTGCACAGATCCTAAACACGTGTATGTGTTGCACGGAAGCTAAAGCTTAGATATGGAGTGTGTGCGTTGTATAGATGCTAATGCTTAAGTATGAGTGTGTGCGTTGTATAGATGCTAAAGCTTAAGTATGGAGTGTATGTGTTGTACAGATGCTAAAGCTTTAAGTATGGGCCAAGTGTATGCGTTGTACAGATGCTAAAGCTTTAAGTATGGACCAAGTGTATGCGTTGTACAGATGCTCAAGCTTAAGTATGGACCACATGTATGCTTTGTACAGATGCTAAAGCTTTTGTATGGGGCAAGAGCACGTCTCACAGAGTTTACAGCTTAACTTTGCAATGTGCAGTTTTTTTTTATGTCTTTCTAAAGACAGATGTGGAAAAAAAATTACGTTAGTGTCTTGGGAACTTATACATCAACATTTCCCTCTTCTGAACCATACATGGAAAAAAATGTAAATAAAACACTTGAGTATTCAATGTAACACACACACACACACACACACACACACACACACACACACACACACACACACACACACACACAGCTGGTCAGCCTTCAGAGAATTTGGCCCTGAAATATACATTTCAGTAAATGAAATTATAGATTCTATCCAGTTGAATCCATGGTTAGGCTGGTACATCTCCAGTTCCATAATGCATACAAGAGGGCAGGTCATCTCTGGTGGTTGTGAAAAGCGCTGTTCAAAATAACTGGTCGTCAATGTACATTTCTCTTGATTAAACGAGTTTGTCATTTCCTAGATATATTCATGAACGGCAAAAAGCAATTCTGGTATCTGTTCTCCTGTCAGTCCCAACTAAACAAAGGTTGATACACACACACACACACACACACACACACACACACACACACACACACATATATATATATATATATATATATATATATATATATATATATATATAACCAGGCCATTTAACATATCTATGGCACAAGATAAGGTGCCTGAGGACTGACAGAATGCATTAATGATGCCATTACATAAAGGCTGGTGGGGAGCACAAGTGTATTCTCGACCCTCAGAGATGCAGGTCTGTGGAGTACATCTGGTAAGGTGTGTGTGGGCGAGTGATGACCAAGAGGGATGTTTGGTTTCAGGAGGCAGAGGCTGTGTGTGTTGGTTGACCAGGTTTTAAAGAACCTGTGTGAATATAACCAATGAGAATGAGGGTGTTTTATGGGTGGCATTTATGGACCTGGATATAAGATATTTTAGGAGTGGTAAGAGAGGGTTCATAGAAGGTGCTAATGTGTATTTCATGGAGTAAATGTTACTAAATGCTTTTGAGGCGTTCTGACTGGGAGAGTAATGGAAGGGAATGGGGTCGTGGCTCCAGGTGAGGCTATGTGTCTGCATCAAGGATTTCTGATGTCACCTCATTGGTCAAACCTGTTTATTGGACAGGGTGGTTCGCGGTTCATACCAGGGGTGTGACGACATGAGGTGGGATCTGACATGACCTCTGTGCCTGTCTGCAGAGAGGCGGTGTAGGTTCGACATGACGCCATTACTTTGTAAATAGTGTCGAAATGTGGTGTGTGAGGGGTAGACATGACCCCTAGGAACACTGAAGTGCTGAGGTGATTGGTGTACATTGACTTGTCTCTTGAAGTGCGTGGACATGACTGATATAACTTCTGTCTCCACGGTTGTCATAGATGTGTGTGTGTGTGTGTGTGTGTGTGTGTGTGTGTGTGTGTGTGTGTGTGTGTGTGTGTGTGTGTGTGTATGAGAGGGGTAAATGACCTCTCGTGATGACTGACCTGACTCCTACTCTCATAACACATACGTTGTCTCAAGGACTGACCTGACCCTTGACACCTCATAACTTGGTTGTGCCTCGAGGACTGACCTGACTCCTGGTCTCATAGTCCAGTGGGGCGGTGAGAGTGAGGTGACCAGTGCGTGAGTCAGCTCGGAACAGGCCGCCCATCCCTCCTGCCACAACGCTATACACCACTTCGGAAGCTGTCGTACACACGAGAAAAATCCATTTCACAAATCTGTATATACGTATATATATATATATATATATATATATATATATATATATATATATATATATATATATATATTATATATTATGATTTATTTTCATTTATTATAGTTTCTCGCTGTCTCCCGCGTTAGCGAGGTAGCGCAAGGAAACAGACGAAATAATGGCCCAACCCACCCACAAATACATGTATATATATAAAAATGCCCCCACACACACATATACATATCTATGTATTTTACCTTATACATACATATACATACACAGAGATATACATATGTATATACATATATACATGTTCATGCATGCTGCCTTCCTCCATTCCCGTAACTTAAAACATCTTGAGGAAAATTGTTTCAATTGCTCTAACTGTTGGAAGATAACAATGCAGGTAGGAAGCAAATAGAACTCAAACGTTGTTGAAAGTTTATCTTCCTGAACACAACTGCACACCTCGCACGGGTCGTGCTCAAGGGTCGTACCGTCGTCGTGCTCAAGGGTCGTACCGTCGTCGTGTTCAAGGGTCGTACCGTCGTCGTGTTCAAGGGTCGTGCCGTCGTCGTGTTCAAGGGTCGTACCGTCGTCGTGTTCAAGGGTCGTACCGTCGTCGTGTTCAAGGGTCATGCCGTCGTCGTGTTCAAGGGTCATGCCGTCGTCGTGTTCAAGGGTCGTACCGTCGTCGTGTTCAAGGGTCATGCCGTCGTCGTGTTCAAGGGTCTTACCCTCGTGGTCAAGGGCCGTACCGTCGTCGTGGTCAAGGGCCGTACCGTCGTCGAGTTCAAGGGTCGTACCGTCGTCGTGTTGAGGGTCTTACCCTCGTGCTCAAGGGCCGTACCGTCGTCGTGTTCAAGGCTCGTACCTCCGTCATGGTCGTGAGATAAGCAAACAACAGACTTCCTCTTTTTTTTTATCCTCTCAGCTTCTCTAACTTCGACGGAAAGGAACAGTTCGAGAAAGAACATTTAAAAAAAAGAACAAGAAGACAAGATTCTCGACTCTACTGTTTGTATTGCTGCAAGCGTTGCTCCCGGTGAGGATGTGAGGTCTAGTTCTGAGAGAGAGTGGGGGGAGAAAAAATCCATCTATTGATATGTAAATGACAGTCAAACAGCGAGGGTTGGATCCCGCTAGAGGGGGAAACCTTTTGGAAAATGTTCATTAAAGTCCTTCGCATTTTTTTTTTTCACAATGTTGGTGTCCCATTGATAACTTGTATACCTAAATGTTCTCTGATCTTGCGTGGAGTTCACATTATGTTCATCACCAAACGGGTACGGTAAATACAGAGAATAAATCGGGTTTTACTTCCGTCATCACATGCAAAACAGTATTGATGTGTATTTGACCAGAGCTCTCACGTAACTGCCGAAAAGCTGGTAGATATTGGAAAAAAATTTGCCAATATGATATCAGGTCAAAAGCACAGAGAAGTGCGTGGTTGGCGCTACCATCCTGGAGATGTATAAGTGGCAAGAACTGCAACTTGAGAGGAATGCAAACTTGCAGATGTCGTGAAACGGTGTCACCATTGTTATAACAACTGTACAATAGCGATAGGTGGGTTGATGATATCATCAAACAGTCCCAAAGATATCTAACGCACAGTCAGCCGAAGAGATGTCTGTTCCTAGTCTTCGTAAGTATCAAAGATTCGAAAAATCCTCGAGGATAATGTCACGTGCAAATTCATGGACCAGCGTAGAAGACTCGGTACCGGCTTCTTAGCTTAGCTTTAGAAGTTGGCCTCTCTGCTAAACTAATGAACGTGAGAGATATTCAGACATTATCCATCTGGAGAGAAAGTTAAGACATTTTATGCTCAGGCTGGATACATGTCTCGAAGCATGGAACTTCGGCGGTCCGAACAGACGCCCGCTCTTGTGAGGCAAAGTTACGAAACAATTAGACCGACCGCTTCTGGTCTCATGTTTTGACACTGACGAGGTGTCTGTTGTTGTCATCCTTCGTCTCGAGAATTTAGGGACAGACGTATGTCCGTGACTGTACGTGGGTTGTCCCACTGTTAACAGGTAACTAAGTGGGTAATTTAGGTGGTGACAGGTACGAGTCGATTATCTACCTTGTAATGATAATTATGGGCCAATTTGAAAATACGTCTCCGTTGTATATCAGTGGACTGTTACGATTTTCTTTCTTTTATTTTTCCTCTGATGATGTGATCATTACACGAAAGTGCACTTGGGAACTTATCGTGTTTCATTTCCCCGCGGACTCATAGAAATATATATATATATATATATATATATATATATATATATATATATATATATATATATATATATATATATATATCAGTGTTGAAAACTAGGTTTAACTTAGTGGATATGAGAGGCAAGGAGATTATAGATATATCATTGGTGGGAATGAACAGATAACAGATATGACAGATATAGGTAGATGAGGCATCTCTTGTTGGGCGGGGCGGGCTAAGCTCTTACGTAGGGGCAAAGCAATACTAACTCGTGGTGTTGGAGACTGCGTGGAGTGTCAGCAGTAGAACAGGCGCCGTGTTCTCCTTGACGAACACCTCCACCCTGGGCTGCGTGAAGAACAGGCTCCCCCTACCCACCACTTGCGTAACTGTCAGGGGATAGAAGGAGAGATCAGTGCTGGAGGAGCAGATGGCTCGGCCGTGGTAATGATAGGCACACTGAGGGGGGATGGTACGGACATAACTCACAACACGAATAGCATTCACACACACACACACACACACACACACACACACACACACACACACACACACACACACACACACAGAGGATCAGACAGTAGTGTGAATGCCGCCTGATACGGACACTGAAGCCCTAGATAACACACAACTTTCCTTGATCAAAATAAAAAGGGAAGCACCGCTCGTTATACTGAACGCCAGATCAGAAAACAGTGAACTCTCTGGATAACATGTTGCTTTCCGGGACAGAGAACCAATGGTGGAGACGCTCAGCCTTTGTGAAGGCCAGTGATCCTCTCGACATATCAATAAAGTCGTGGAACCTCCTTAAAAATATGGTAGGGACGAGCTCTTTGTCTTCTAAAACTCTTGAGATGTTTAAAAGAATCTATTCCTCGTTAAAGACTATATCACCGATGAAGACTCGAACTCCCAGTTAGGCAGTTAGAGAAGACGACAGACACCTGTTGTCAACCTGGACAATAATTTCATGGAGTTTGATGCCATACGTGCCGCCCCACCACCACCTCCTCCACAAAATGTACACAGTTCAGCTACACCCCTTCAGCGCTCTGCTGCTCTTGAAGGACGAGGGTACCCAAGTGAACCTGGCACTTCATTAAGCACCAGTCGGTGAGATTTATCTGTATTACTCTCACATGGGAACCCAGTGATATAGGAGTGTGTACTGGAGGACCCGAGAGGAAGCTGTACGTCCGTGATGGACGAAGTGGTGAACTTCAGGTTACAGGGCTGCCAGCTGATGAGATTATCACCTTAACCCAACACGTAATTATAGATATGGAAATGGGGAATGATATTGTGTGCTGCCCCATTCTCTCTGTATATATATATAGAAGGGAGCAGACTCCACCTTGAAGTAATAACGTGCGCACGACAGTGCAGTCTTCAAGTATGACCCCTGTGGGGGATGAGTAACGTGACCTTTGGCGAGACTCAGAGGTCAAACTGGCGTGTCTAAGAGCCGTGCAGCAGTCGTGCTCAAGCGGTTAACGAGGATGGTTTCTTTTTCGTAAACTATAGTTTATATCAAAAAGTCGAGGACATCATAACGATCAAACTGGGCGGCTGTGAAGGCAGAGGGGTCCGACAGTGACCCAATATCTTACAATGTTTCAGGCCCGGCTCAATGACCCCATCACTTTGGCAAATCACTGCACTGAATATTAAGCCACAGCCTTGTGGTATACTGGGAAAAAATGCAATAAACGTGCGTTGGTTCTCATAATATATATATATATATTTTTTTTTTTTTTTTTTCATACTATTCGCCATTTCCCGCGATAGCGAGGTAGCGTTAAGAACAGAGGACTGGGCCTTTGAGGGAATACCCTCACCTGGCCCCCTTCTCTGTTCCTTCTTTTGGAAAAAAAAAAAAAAAAA